>NC_057799.1:604575538-604793864 GCF_018294505.1 Triticum aestivum
CGCCTTGAAGATCCCCCTCTCCCACACCGGCGATACGGACGGATGCGCTTCGCCGCGTGCCAACTCGGCTATCGCCCTGATGAACTGGGTCACGCCGGCGGCGTCGCCGATGACGTGGCACACTTGGAAACCCAGCACAAATGCACCGTCTTTTAGTCTCGTCACCTGTATATATGCAGATAAATTGGCGATTTTCCTTGAATATATACCAACAAGTACTTTTTTTTTGCGGGAAGTATACCAACAAGTACTACATATACTACCTGGTACCATGCGAGGTCAAAAAACAAAAAACACTACATACCTGCATGTAGAAGAGCGGTCGGCCAACTACAACGACGGCGCCACTGCCGCGCTCGACCACGTCATCCCAGACGAACTCCTCGGCGCACGGATAGGGGGGCTGCCCGCCGAGCTCCTCGAGCGACACGTCGGCGTCGGCCTCCACGAACACCACCCCTTCGCCGGTGCAGTCAACCACGAGCTTGCCGCCGGGGATCTCCCGGAGGCAGCCGGCGATCGGGTAGTAGTAAACCAACGCCTCTGCCAGGGCCGCCACGATTGATCTGGCTGGGTGGACGTTGTCCGCCGTGGCCGTCGGGTCGCGGCTAAAGAAGTCGATGGCGGAGGCGTAGTACCGGCACTCGGAGAAGTCGTCGATGTCGGAGAGCGTCTTGGCCCCGCCGTGGGGCGTCGGCCGCGCCGGCGCCACCAGCTCCGGTGCGCTTCAGCGAGCCGTGAAGTGCACCATGTAGGTAGCCGGTAACGCCATGCAGATAATTAATGGGCAAATGATTCGATCTAAATAAATCGCGTGCAGCCCAAAGGTGGGCGTGCCTGCCCTGTCCAGCTAATATAGTGTTCTCTTTTTTAAACCTTTTTAACTACTCACTAGCCCATCTGAAGATAAGGCACTAACTTAAAACAAACTGAAGATAGCGGTGCCCGTCAATTTTCCACTTTGTAGCTAGTGGTGTTGTATAACCCATCGAGCACCAAAAGTATACTTTTACTCGGCAGACGGCACTGACATATATTCTAGAAGAGTCAACTTGTATTCTTGCAAGCTTTTGCAATTCACTGCCAGGAAGACAAGAACTAGATGTTTTAATTGTAAAAATATACTTAACCACTTTGTTTATGTTCACATAGTTCTACATGACCGATCAGTAGTATAGGGACTATAGACATGGTTATAGTTATGCCATCCAAACTAATAATAGTAACTGCAACTCTTCACTTCAACATGTAATGTAAGTAAAACAATCATCTTGGAATTTCAGATGATTGGATGAACTCTTTCTCCAAGTTGTACATAGTTCCTTCACTAGCTTTGCTTCCCATGTACGTTTTACAGCATTCTGGGTCACTCTTGTGATTTGAGAACTGAGGTGGAACCTCTAGTTCTGCACATCTTCAAGTGTTGTGTCAACTTGCCTCAATGTAGGCCTTTCTCCACCTTCCAAACTTAAGCATGCTTCCGCGATTCTACCCACCACCTTAGCATCTTCAGCTCCTCCTTCCTCAACAATTTGTGTATCTAGAATATCTAACAATCGGTTGTCTCTTATAACTGACACAAAATGTGCTAGGTTTGTTCCTTGTGACAAATAAGAAGAAAAAACTGGGGTCAGCCTTGTCAGTAGCTCTGTTAGGATGACCACCTAAGCTGTAAACATCGTTTTTCTCCGTGAGCCGACTAGCGTAGTAGTATTCACGATCAAGGTAACTATAGGTTCCTTGGACAGCTGTAAGTATTCCTGTCTCGTCAATTGCAATTGACCTTGAAGCTCCGAAATGTGATACTTCTGATGTTAAGGTATTCAGTAAGTAGTATATTTGCACAATTGATATCTCTATGGTATACTATATGGAAGCAGCAGAGTGTAGATATGCAATGGCCCTTGCTGTTTCCAGTGCAATCCTCAACCTATCTTTCCATGACAAAGGGTTCTCACTTTGGGCTTGAAGATGAAAAGAGAGAGTTACATTTGATATGAACTCATAAACAAGTAGAGGAACTTCTGTCTCAAGGCAACAACCAAAGAGATTCACCACATTCCTATGATCTGTCTGTGAAAATATGACAACCTCATTGATGAACTGGTTGATTTCCCTTTGGGCGACAATTTTACCCTTCTTGGTTGCTTGCTCCAGCTCTTCCAAGCTGAAAATTCTCATCCGTTTGGCCATATCTTTGTTTGAAGTGATTAGTTGTGTTAGAAGCAACCCATGGTTTTTCTTGAATAATTTTTGTCTCAACTTCTTGACTCTTTGTTGCTTAATTTTATTGCTAATCTTGGCAACACCCAGAAGTGAAGAGAGCAACCCAAAACCAGCACTAATCACAATTACGGTAATCACTCCTGCGGAGAACGAAAATAAAGGATCAACTATAGAGTATATGCCACATGCATTTCAAATATCTGAACTGAAAGTTTAAACCTATTCAGCCAAAGGTTGTCTTGTAGTTAAACCTGGAGAAAAGTATACTTTTCGTCCCTCAACTTCTAGCCAAGTCTAGATTTGGTCACTCAACTATAAAACCGGATAACTTGCACCCCCAACTCTTTAAACCGGACAAGTTTCACTACCAGAATAACTGGCGATGCCGACGGCCGAACCTATGCCAACGGCCCCCGTCGGCATAGATTGGCCTATCCCGACGGCCCAGCCTAAGCCATCGGCATAGAAAAGCCGTCGGCGTATATCCATCTATGCCGACGGCCCCCGTCAGCAAAGCTCAGCCGTCGGCATCGCGAGAAATATGCCTACGGCGGCCGTCGACATAGAGGAGCCCGTCGGCATAGAACGTGGGCCCGGCTACCCGGGCGGAAACGGCCTTTTGACGGCGTCAGTCTACGCCGACGGGCTAACGACGGCCGTCGGCATAGCCCCCACGTCATCGATCCGCGTCGCCCGCCACATCATCGATCCGCGTCGCTCGCCGGTCCGTGGGGTGGCAACTCTATGCCGACGGCCTGGCCGTCGGCATATGCCTGGCCCATGGATGTTGCCACATCATCGATCCCCGCCCTTTGCCACGTCATCGATCTGTGGCCGTGTGCGCAAGTATGCCGACGGCCTTGCCGTCGGCATACCTCTATTTTTTTATTATTTTTTTATTTTTTATTTATATTATTTACTTTTTCCTTTTTTTCACAACATAAATGTGTCTTATCTAACAAAAAAAACATACCCCGATGGTATATCGATTGCCCCCCTCACGGACGTTGCTGCTGCCGTGCCCCACAGCGACGCCGGTGAGGGGGGGCACACCCCGGAGCTGCGTGCCGGGTGCCTGCGCCAGCCACCACGCTTCCACAACCGTAGGAGGGCCCAAAGCAACACCTAGCGGCATTGCTACCCCCCAGGTACATCGTCCCGTCTAACCGGGCCCTCAAACATGCGGGGCGGTGTGGTGCCATGTCTGAAGAGGCGGGACGGGGGCCCTGGGGGGATAGCAATACCACCGGAGCGTCGCACCGGGCCCTCATACATGCGGGGTGGTGTGGTGCCATGTCCAAAGAGGCGGCGCGCATCTCCGGGGTGTGCCCCCCCTCACGGACGGTGGCGCCGCCGACACCTGGAGGGGGGAAACGGACGCGTCGGGTCTACACGGAGGGGATCTTGCTGTGGGTCTGGCCCGGATGGTTCTCCAAAGTGTTCCTATGGGCTGACCTAACACAACCGGGTGGAGAGTTCCACTGGTAAAAGCCCGTCCGTGTAAAGTCAAAGGGCTAGATCTCGTGGTCTAACGCTACATGGTTAGGCGGGACGGGGCCCCTAGGGGTAGCAATGCCACCGGAGCGTCGCACCGGGCCCTCATACATGCAGGGTGGTGTCGTGGCATGTCCGAAGAGGCGGCACGCGTCTCCGGGGTGTGGCCCCCCTCACGGACGGCGCCGCCGCCGGCACCTGGAAGGGTGAAACAGACGCGTAGGGTCTCCACGGAGGGGATCTTGCTATGGGTATGGCCCGGATGTTGCTCCAAAGTGTTCCTATGGGCTGACCTAACACAACCGGGGGGAGAGATCCACTGGTCAAAGCCCGTCCGTGTAAAGTCAAAGGGCTAGATCTCGTGGTCTAACGCTACAGGGTTAGGTGGGACGGGGGCCCCGGGGGTAGCAATGCCACCGGAGCGTCGCACCGGGCCCTCATACATGCGGGGTGGTGTGGTGGCATGTCCGAAGAGGCAGCACGCGTCTCCGGGGTGTGGCCCCCCTCACGGACGGCGCCGCCGCCGGCACCTGGAGGGGTGAAACGGACGCGTCGGGTCTACACGGAGGGGATCTTGCTGTGGGTTTGGCCCGGATGTTGCTCCAAAGTGTTCCTATGGGCTGACCTAACACAACCGGGGGGAGAGTTCCACTGGAGCCCATCCGTGTAAAGTCAAAGGGCTAGATCTCGTGGTCTAACGCTACAGGGTTAGGCGGGACGGGGGCCCTGGGGGTAGCAATGCCACCGGAGCGTCGCACCGGGCCCTCATACATGTGGGGTGGTGTGGTGGCATGTCCGAAGAGGCGGCACGCGTCTCCGGGCTGTGGCCCCCCTCACGGACGGCGCCGCCGCCGGCACCTGGAGGGGTGAAACAGACGCGTCGGGTTTACACGGAGGGGATCTTGCCGTGGGTTTGGCCCGGATGTTGCTCCAAAGTGTTCCTATGGGCTGACCTAACACAACCTGGGGGAGAGTTCCACTGGTCAAAGCCTGTCTGTGTAAAGTCAAATGGCTAGATCTCGTGGTCTAACGCTACAGGGTTAGGCGGGACGGGGGCCCTGGGGGTAGCAATGCCACCGAAGCGTCGCACCGGGCCCTCATACATGCGGGGTGGTGTGGTGGCATGTCCGAAGAGGCGGCACGCGTCTCCAGCGTGTGGCCCCCCTCACGGACGGCATTGCTACCCCCCCGCCCACAGGTACCCCGTCCTGTCTAACCCTGACATAGACGACCGCCGGGTCTAGCCCTTTGACTTTCGCCGGACGGGGTTTGACCGGTGGACCTTTTCACCTGGTTGTCATAGCCCAGCCCATAGCTACACCCCCAACACCGTCCCGGCCCAACCCACCCCAAGATTCCCTCCGTGTCGGCCCGACTTGGTCGTTTCACCCCTCTTTGGACATGCCACCACAACACCCCGCATGTATGAGGTCCCGGTGCGACGCTCCGGTGGCATTGCTACCCCCCAAGGGCCCCCGTCCCGCCTAACCCTGTAGCGTTTGACCACGGGATCTAGCCCTTTGACTTTGCACGGACGGGCTTTGACCAGTGGACCTCTCCACCCAGTTGTGTTAGGTCAGCCCATAGGAACACTTTGGAGCAACATCCGGGCCAGGCCCACAGCAAGATCCCCTTCGTGTAGACCTGACGCGTCCGTTTCCCCCCTCTAGGTGCCGGCGGCGGCGCCGTCCGTGAGGGGGGGCACACCCCGGAGACGCGTGCCGCCTCTTCGGACATGCCACCACAACACCCCGCATGTATGAGGTCCCGGTGCAATGCTCCAGTGGCATTGCTACCCCCCCAGGGCCCCCGTCCCGCCTAACCCTGTAGCGTTTGACCACGTGATCTAGCCCTTTGACTTTGCACGGACGGGCTTTCACCAGTGGAACTCTCCACCCGGTCGTGTTAGGTCAGCCCATAGGAACACTTTGGAGCAACATCCGGGCAAAAGCCACAGTAAGATCCCCTCCGTGTAGACCCGACGCGTCCGTTTCCCCCCTCCAGGTGCCGCCACCGGCGCCGTCCGTGAGAGGGGGCACACCCCGGAGACGTGTGCCGCCTCTTCGGACATGCCAGCACACTGTACGGCATGTATGAGGTCCCTGTGCGAAGCTCCAGTGGCATTGCTACCCCCTACAGCCCCCGTACCGCCTAACCCCCCAGGGTCCCGGTGTCACGGGCGTCGCACCGGGTACCGGGTCCCATACAGACGGTAAACTAAGAATCTAAAAATGTAATAATTGAATTGATTAAAAACTCCGGTATTCATCATTGAAAACGTACTATCACTGTGAAACCTTTAGTGCCCGGGCACCGGGCCGGCTGCCTGGGCACTGAAAGTTTCATAGTAATTGTCCGTTTTCTTCATATAAGTCTAATGAATACCAGAGCTTATAACGTATGGATTAGTGAACTATTTAAACAGGTCAAATTGCTTTTCCCTCGGCGAGGTGGGACTATTTTTTCAAAAAAAAGTAGTTGCCATCTATGCCTACGGCATAGCCGTCGGCATAGGCCTCCTATCTATGCCGACGGCCTGGCCGTCGGCATAGAGCCACCCTTATCCACTCGATGGCCCTCTCGCTGTCAGGTGGGACCACTCCTATGCCGACGGCATGGCCGTCGGCATAGATCCACCCTTATCCACTCGGGCCACGCCGTGGCCACTCGTTCAACTGCCCCTCCTCAACCACTCCTCCTACTTTGACCCACGCCGCGCCGCCGCCCGACCCCGACCCCCACCCGCGCCGCCGCCGCCACCGGATCCCGACCCGCCGCGCCGCCGTCCAACCCCCTCCACCCGCCGCCGCCGTCCGCCCCAGCCCCCCTCCACCCGCCGCCCCGGCCGCCCCCCTCCACCCGCCCCCCTCCACCCGCCGCCCCATCCGCCGCCTCCACCCGCCGCCGCCCTCCATCGCTGCCGCCGTCCGCCCCCCTCCACCCAAGCCCCGGCCGCCCCTCCACCCACCGCCCCGTCCACCTCCTGCTGCTGCTGGTGAGCTGGCCGCGGCCGTGGCTCCGGCGCCCTCCCGGCCCTCCTCTGCTGCTGGTGAGCACCAGGGAGGCCTCGGCCGCTCACGCTCCACCGCCCGTCGCCGGCCCCTCAGACACCACCTCCGCCACCACGTCCCCCGCCGCTCCCCTACTGCCCCCTCGGTGAGCTCCCCCGCCACCCTGCCGCTCCCCCCGCTGCTGCCTTGCTCCCCTGCCGCTACTGCCTTGCTCCCCTGCCGCTATTGTGTTGCTAGATGAATGGATGGATAGATAGTTAGATAAATAAAAAAATTGTATGTCTTTTGTTCTTCTTGCTACTGTTTTTAGGTGAATGGATGTATGGATTATTTTTTGTTAGATGGATGCATGGATCTTGTTAGAATCATAGATGGTGGATGGATGGAATGTCGGTGAATTTTTTTAGAAACTTTGTTTGTCATAAATTTAATGTTAGGTCATGTTGATAAATGGATGTTGGTCAAGTTAATGATATATGAATGGATGGATGGATGTTGGACAAAATTTTGACACTTGACTGAGATGTGATGATCTTGCTATTTTTTTATACTCATAATGATCTTGATAAAATAATTGAAGACAAAATTTTGAAACTTACTAAGATGTGATGATCTTGCTAAAAAAAAGATAGTCATGATGATCTTGCTAAAAGAATAGAAGACAAAAGTTTGACACTTGACTGAGATGTGATGATCTAAGTTGTTCTTTCGGTGGATTTTGCAGGCTTTGTGGTGTCACATTTCACCGGAGTGGTCGTTGTCCGACGCGTTGGTACCTGAGCATCCCTCTGCTGTTCGACTACTTCCTCTACAGCAGAGGGTGAGCTACAAATCCATCACCTCCTTTTGCATGTGACTAGATTTCATTCTCAAGTCAACTGGCGTAACCTAGGCGTCTCCCGTCCGAAACGGTTGCATCGATAAATATGCATTCAATTGCATATTTATCACCGCAGCTCTTTCGGATTGTCCAGCATTTTCCACGGACAGCCCGAGGATGTGTAGATTGGGTATGTTCTCCATGTTCTACCCTGTTCCGAGACAGGATTTCGGCGGCGCCTCCCCATTGTTCTCCGGAGCACATTCTCTCGGCTATTTGCCGAGACGTGTATCTGGAGAACAGCGGGGAGGTGCTGCCGCAATTTTGTCTCGGAACGGGGTAGAATGGAGAACGTACTCAATCGTCTATGCCGGAGCCGATCTCTTCATCGCGGCTACCCAAGCTACACAAGTATATTATCTGCCTTACCCATGCTAGAAAGAGTACCTAAAGGGTTGGGAAGTTGTGTTCAAGGTGTTGCCACATGGTAAGCTACCGAACCCAAATGAAGACGATTACTACAACATTAACCCCATGACATACGAGGGAGTGTTCTATCAAGAGCAACCTGATGATGATGATGTGGTTAGAAACGATGATGCTAGACCATTGGGTGATGATGATGTGGATCCAAACGACGACGATGCACGGAATGATGGTGAGACCATTGTCAATGAAAATGACATACTTATGCTAGAAAAGTTAAACGAAGACGCTGACGACGAGGAAGAGCCTCCACCTCCGTCAGACAACGAAGATGATATGATTGATAGTGATGATGAGACGGACCGAGAAAGAGGTTACAACAGTGATGATTCATATGGTTTCTAGCAGATGTACGTTTCAAGTCTTTTTTTCTATAGTTTAGGAATATGCCTTTTTATGCATTTTTATTAATGTGTTTATTATCATGCCTTTTCCTTCATTTCATTAATTTACTAATTGCTTATTTTCTTTTCAATGCAGGTTCGTGGAACATGGGCAAGGGGAAGGCCGACGGCGTGGGTTTCCTACGCAAGGTCATCGGCCTGCCTAGTCGGAGTGGTCGAGCACGTAATCCTCCCCCCGGCTACTTGATGATGACTCCTCACGGGGAGGTCGAGGGAGAGGTGCCCCTAGAGGAGGAGGGGGCGGGGGGAGAGCCCCTAGAGGGCGAGGTGGTGGGGGGAGAGCCACTACAGGGGGTCGCGGCCAGAAAGAGCGCACCCTCACCGACTTAGGGGTGTTGTCTTCGAGGCCCTCCTCTAGTGAGGTACCCTCCTCTGGCGAGGAGGAGGAGGAGGACGAGGCAGGCAAGGAGGAGGAGGTTCGGGATGGGGCCGAGGAGGAGGTGGAGGAGGAGGACGAGGAGGAGGTTGGGGAGGAGGAGGCAGGCGAGGAGGAGGGTGGTGGCAGGGATGATGGTGGTGGCGGGGAGGGGGTTGACAACAAGGGGTGGCTGCATGGTAACGCAAAGCTACCAAAGCAGGTTCCTGCTACTGAGGAGCAAAAGTGGCTCATTGAGCCCACGGGGAAAGAGTAAGTGCCACTTTATAATAATTTCATTATTTTGCTTGTCACATGCTCATTCCGGTTGTTATTTATTTTGCTTGTCACATGCTAATAGTTCATTCTTTTGCAGCAACTGGATATATTCTAAAGGGGTCCGTATTCCCAACGGCCTCATCACCGTCTTGCTGAAGTTACACTGGCCGGGGTTGTACTGTCCGGATCCAGTCAGGCACCCGGACCATCGGGTCTTGGCCACGAGCTGGGAGCACTGGGAAGCGGCCCTCCACGCGGACCATGGGACCCATGCCAAGGCCGTGATCACCACTTTCTGGGTGAGTTCTCTTCAGAAGCACAAGTCCATTCTAGTTTCATGAATGATTTAACTCATGGCTTCTTCCATTCTTGTTTCATGCATGATTGTAGAAATTCTATCGAGTTCTTCCGGAGCACAGGGCCAGAGCGGACCAGATCGTGCTGCGCCAATGCAAGAAGAAGGCCCGCTAGATGCAGTACGAGGTGCGCTATGTGGCCATCTCGACATACCATCACGACTAACTTGGTGTGAAGATGACCAAGGAAGACGCGCGGAGGATGGGCATTACCTTGGAGAGGGACGAGTTCTTGAAGGTAAGTATAAAAGATTTTTCATTATGCTTTCATTATGCTTTCATTACCTTGTGGTACATTTCACCATTTCGTGTTGACATGCCATTATGCTTTCATTATGTAGGTGTTACCAAATTGGTGTTATGGAAAAGACGAGTCCTGGGCGGCATTGGTGGATCTTTGGTGTGATGAGGCTGGAGCCTGGGCGGCTATGAGAGTCAAAAACAAGGCTAACCGAGGGAAGGAGGGAGTACATGCTTAGGGAAACCGAAACCACTATCTCCACAAGGCAGTTAATGTATGACTAACCCCGTTAAACATTCTTCTTCTATTTACCATCACTTTCTTATGTATGACTAACCTCTGTTTGGTGGTGCAGGAGGAGAAACTGAAGCGGCCGCTCTCACACATGCAGGCGTGGGAGATCGCCCATACGCGGAAGGACCCCAAGCCTGGCGAGCCCAAGTACTACGGCAAGAAGACCGCGCATAGGAAGAAGGCCTACTTCGATGGGTATCTGCAGTTACATCCTGACACACCTGACCCCATTGCGGCGGATCTGGACGAAAGGGTGGTGGTGGGCATGGGGCCGAAGGAGCACGGTCGGGAGGCGGTTCTCGATGCTGTGATCACTCCTACTATCTCCTACACACAGCTCCGGCGGATCGACCAGACCCTGAGCCAGCGCACGAGCACGCCCATGAGCAGTGCACCGTCACAGTTCCTCTTTCAGGAGCAACAAACTATAAGTATTTTCCCTTTTATCTTCATTGCTCACTTTATTTTCCGCATTTAGTAGTTTTATGAGTTTCATCATGTCATACTGTAGGCCTACATGGAGTACACACGCTAGGAGACCATGGCGTGGCACGACCGCCTTCATGCATACCATCAGCAGAGGGATCGCCAGATGCAGCACGCTTTTCAGGAAATGGCGGCCGGCAGGTGTCCTCAATGGCCATCAGCAGAGGGTCCTCCAGCACAACCAACGTTGCTGACCTTTGAGGAGTTTGTGGCACAGGACGCTGGCCCCTCGCCGGTTAGTTCATCCCCAATCTATTCACTCAAAGCATATCATGCCTTTCAACACAGTCATATATCCCATTAATATGTCTTTTCAACATCCAGGGAACCGCTGGATCAACCGTTGGCGGTGGTCTTCGCAGCACTCCCAAGTCACGGAGCCCGACCACTCCGATCCATGGAGGCGGAGGCGGAGGTGGAGGCGGTCTTGGCGGTACCGCTGCCAATAGGAGTGATGACCTGGGCTTCGGCGGTCTTGGCGGTGACGACCTCCGCGGTGCTCGACGTCCTGGCGCTTAAGCCTTTGGGTCACATTGTGGCGGTTCTCGATGCTAGGATACTTATATGCTTGTGATGTTTCTTATCTTATTGTTGTTTGTGAGATTCTTATATGCTTGGTGGTGATGATACTTATATGTTTATGCTTTGTGATGCTTCTTATGATGTGTGATGATGAATTTGTTGTGTGATGCTGCTCCTTATTGTTACGTGATGCTGCTTCTTATATATGCTGTGTATATTCAAATGAATTGAGCTGAAAAGAAACAGAAAAAAGGAAAAAAATCTGGACAGAAACTATGCCGACGGCCTGGCCGTCGGCATAGGCCTGGCGTGAGCTCCCAGTGGCCGACACGTGGCAGGTCTATGCCGACGGCTAGACGGCCTAGCCGTCGGCAGACCTGCCCCAGGAGCGCCAAGTTTCTGACACGTGGTAGGTCTATGCCGATGGCCTAGCTGTCGGCATAGTTTTAAACTATGCCGACGGCTAGGCCGTCGGCATAGACCTGCCCCAGGAGCGCCCAGTTTCTCACACATGGCATGTCTATGCCGACGCCTAGCCGACGGCTAGGCCGTCGGCATAGACCTGCCCCAAGAACGCCCAGTTTCTGACACATGGCATAGTTTCAAACTAAGCCGACGGCTAGGCCGTCGGCATAGACCTGCCCCAAGAGCAACGGTTTCTCGCCACGTGGCGAGAAGCCATTGGTCAACACTTGACGGCGGCCGCCGTTAGGCGATGACGTTGCCGATGGCCAGGGCCGTCGGCATAGATGTACGGCCACCGTCGGGATAGGGGCTATGCCGACGGTCATCCTGGCTACGCCGACGGATATGTTGCCGATGTCCCTATGCCGACGGGGGCCGTCGGCATAGACCTGTCCCGACGGCTAGTCAGGGCTGGCCGTCGGCATAGGGTGCGATTCCGGTAGTGTTTTGTCCATAGAGCGGTATCCACGCTGAATCAACGTGGTTTTGACCAGTACAAAGTGAAACGTGGCCAAGGTTTTAGAGGTACAAAGAGAAGAAAACACTTGCAGCGCTCATGGTGTTGTGCGTGCCGCTCGCATGGGCCATGCTGCTGTCCAGGATAACACCCATCAGGATCCCCTCCGGCACCCCCGGCTTCTCGTACACGCATCGGCACGGCCAATTGTGCCGAGGACTGTTCACCACGGCAAGCTTGGGCAACGCACGGATGCGGTGGCGACGATCAGCAGGGCCAAATATGTCTCGGCACGGCAAGCCTGGCCAAGGCGCGGGTGGGTCTCGACGAGCAATTTTGGTAACAGGGCAGGGCAGACGACAGTGGTGCGGCAGCTCGAGTGGTGGCCGACAGCGGCCATGGGAGCGGGCGGGCGTTGAGGCTGCCTTGTTCGAGGAGCTCGTAGACAAGGATGCGCTGACGCGGTCGGGTCCGGCGACGTAGTAGCCGAGTAGGGCCATGACTTGCTGGCTGGGTTCCCGACGCAGAGACCGCGCGGAGTAGTCTGAGCTTCTCGTCCTTGCTGTACAAGACTACAAGTATGACTGTATGAGTGCAGCGTCGATGTGACCGGCAAGTGGCCGAGCTGCTTGAGCAACCCGGAGGACGCCACGGCTGCCAGCTCTGCCGCCGCTGCCACTACGCTCGGTGTTGCAATCAGCTCGCCATGGCTGTCGGGTGGAGCGAGCGCAAGCGCGAGAGCTGAGGGAAAGAGCACTTGGAGCGGGCGAGTGTATGCTGTCAGATGCGCACGTGGTCTTGAGCGCGTCGCCGGTCACCGCCATGAGCTCCCGCGCCAGCGACATGCAGACTTTACTGCCGTCGTCCTCGCGCTGGTGAGCCCGGCACGGTACAAACGTGTTCGTGTCGCCAGAGCACGATCTCGGTGTCAACGTCCGCGGCGTGGGTAGTGCGCTGGGGGACGCGAGCCGTAGCAGCCTTACGGAGGTCGCCAAGGACCAGAGCCACCTCGCCGGAGGCTTCCACGCCCATGTCCTCCTCCTGCTGCAACACGCACGCCAACTGCTCGACAAAATGCCTAGCCGAGTTAGAACATGAAGGAAGAACAAGATCCGCTAGGGATTGCCACGTGGACACAGACCCAGTCAAAACCATGCCACATAATCGTGAAACCGCTTGTAATCGGGAGAGGGACTTAGCTTGTCCGGTTTCAGGAGTTGGGGGTGCTAGTTGTCCGGTTTCGTAGTTGAGGGACCAAATGTAGACTTCATCAAGAGTTGAGAGATGAAAAGTATACTTTTCTCTTAAACCTGTAAAAAATGAAACCGAGGATTGATATATCCATTGACATATTGAACAAAAAACTAAAATTTTGAAATGACTCACCATGCCATGCATGATAATGGTTTTCTTGCTGTGTTTAACTATTTACCATAGAAATCATATATGAAGTATTTTGTTCCAGTTCAATGGTCACATTGTTAGAATTAATGGGCTAGGCCCATAGCAATTTCTGAAATCTCAAAGCCCATGTGCAAAATGGCAAGTGGTGGTGCTAAGTTTAGTCCCACCTTGGAAGTTGAAGAAGAGTTGGACCTCTTTATATAGTGGGTTCTCTCCACCACTCTAAGTGGTGTGTGAGAAGAGAAAGGGAAAACCACACGCGCGCGCTCGCTCGCCTCGCCTCGCCTGGCCGGGCCGGGCCGGGCCGGGCCGGGCCGTGGCGAGGCGAGGCGAGGCGGCGCGTACATGCGACATGCGCGTGAATGGTCCGCCGAAATCCGGTCCGTCTCCTTGCAGGAGCGCAGCTTCCTTTTGACATTTTATTTTTATGTCTTGGCAGACAAGTTTTTGATTTCTTGTCCGGTAAGTATACGAATTAGAAACCGAGTCGGTTTGGGATTGTGGTCACGACACAATACCGCCTCTGGTCCTAATATATATACAGCTACCGGCTGCGGCCAGAGACACGCCGGAAAAACACCTAGGGTTTTGCCTCATCTCACAACTTGCGCCGCCATCGTAGTCTACTCCATCCCAAACGCCGGCGTGCATCGGCGCGTGGGAGAGCAGGTCTCCGGAACCGTTCGGCTTTGCGATCCTGCACCGGGAGAGGACGAATTAGGTTTTTGGGAAGCGCTGTGCGCGACTGCTCAAATTCGTCATCACGGGTCGTCTTCCGTCCAAGTCGGGCGGTGCTACTCATCGTCGTATTCATCGCCGTCAGCAGCAGATCGTCGCCAACATTGTCATCAACACTGTCGCACCCATAATAGCTAACGATCAGTACGTCCAACATCCTCTGTTCATGTCTGTTTCTACAGCTATTGTTACGTGTTTGCTGCTGTTATGCATGTCTTGCTGTTCTTCTAGTTTGCTAGATTATTGCATGCTAGTATCTCTTCTAGTCATGAATTATTTACTGGAATTAATCATGAACTTGCCTAATATTCCAACAATCCAAAAACCTAATTATAGGCAATTTCCTGAGTTAACTATGGCCGGATTCGCTGATGCATTGAGGCCGGATAAGTTTACCGGTGTGCACTTTAAGAGGTGGCAGGTGAAGACCACGCTCTGGCTTACTGCTCTGAAAGTTTTCCACGCTAGTGTTGGTGTTCCAGAGGGAATGACCGACGAAGATCGGAGAAAATTCCAGGAAGCCAATACTATGTTTGTGGGATGCATTCTGAGTGTTCTTGCTGACCGTCTGTGTGATGTGTACATGCACAAAAACGACGGAAAAATTCTGTGGGATGCACTGAATGCAAAATTTGGTGCAACAGATGCAGGCAGTGAACTGTACATCATGGAGAGTTTTCATGACTACAAGATGGTGAATAACCGTTCTGTGGTTGAACAAGCTCATGAGATACAATGCATTGTGAAGGAACTTGAACTCCTTAAATGTGTTCTACCCGACAAATTCGTGGCTGGGTGCATGATTGCAAAGTTGCCTCCTTCATGGAGGAATTTTGCCACATTCTGAAGCATAAGAGACAGCAGATATCAGTTGAAAATCTGATTGCATCTCTTGATGTTGAAGAAAAAGCTCGGGCTAAAGATACCACTGAAAAAGGAGGTGAGGTTCAGCATACTGCTAACATGGTGCAGAGGTACCCACAGAACAAGAACAAAGGGAAGAACAAACCTGTTTTCAACAAGCCTACCAAGACTACTACCTTCAAGAAGAAGAAGTTCAACAAGGCTGAGCTAGAGTGCTATGCCTGTGGGAAGCCTGGACACTTTTCCAAGGAATGCCCTGAACGTGCAGACCGCAGAGGGAAAACAAGCTCCAAGACTGTCAACATGGTGACCGCTAGCAATACTGATGGGTATGGTAATTTACCTATTGTGCTTTCAGTATTTCAATCATCTTCGTGGTGGATTGATTCGGGTGCTAACGTTCATGTGTGTGCTGACATCTCCCTGTTTACTTCTTATCAGGTCGCAAGGGATTCTTCCGTCCTAATGGGGAATGGGTCACATGCTTCTGTTCGTGGCATTGGCACGGTGGATCTGAAGTTTACTTCGGGAAAGATCGTGCAACTAAGGAACGTGCAGCATGTCCCTACTATGAACAAGAATCTAGTTAGCGGCTCCCTTCTATGTCGAGATGGATTTAAGGTAGTTTTAGAGTCCAATAAAGTAATCGTGTCAAGATTTGGACAATTTATAGGAAAAGGCTATGAGTGCGGAGGCTTGTTCCGCTTTTCTCTTTCAGATTTTTGCAATAAGTCAATAAACCAAATTTGTGCTAATGTTAATGATGATGCAAGTATTTGGCACTCTCGTTTATGTCATATTAATTTTGGTTTAATGTCTCGGCTATCCAGCATGAGTTTAATTCCGAACTTCACAGTTGCCAAAGGTTCTAAGTGCCATAGTTGTGTGCAATCTAAGCAACCTCGAAAGCCTCATAAGGCTGCCGAGGAGAGAAACTTGGCACCTCTAGAACTCATACATTCTGATCTTTGTGAGATGAATGGTGTGTTGACAAAAGGTGGAAAGAGATATTTCATGACTTTGATTGATGATGCGACTAGATTTTGCTATGTTTATTTGTTGCAAACTAAAGATGAAGCATTAGACTACTTTAAAATCTATAAAGCTGAAGTTGAAAATCAACTAGAGAGAAAGATCAAGCGTCTTAGGTCCGATCATGGTGGAGAGTATTTTCCAAAAGTTTTTGATGAATTTTGTGAGGAACATGGTATTATTCATGAGAGGACGCCTCCCTATTCACCTCAATCAAATGGAGTGGCCGAGAGGAAAAACCGCACATTGACTGACTTGGTGAATGCCATGTTAGACACTGCTGGTTTATCTAAGGCATGGTGGGGGGAGGCTCTATTGACTTCATGTCATGTCCTGAATAGAGTTCCCAACAATAATAAAGAGAAAACCCCTTATGAGGAGTGGGTTGGGAGAAAACCATCACTTTCTTATTTGCGCACTTGGGGATGTTTGGCAAAGGTCAATATTCCTATTCCTAAGAAACGCAAACTTGGACCAAAGACAGTGGATTGTGTCTTTCTAGGGTATGCTCAACGGAGCATTGCTTATAGGTTTTTAGTGGTAAAATCTGAAGTACCTGATATGCATGTTGATACTATAATGGAATCTCGTGATGCAACATTTTTTGAGAACATATTTCCTATGAAAGATATGCATAGCATTGCTAGATTTTCTTCTGAGATAATTCCTGAATCTAGTACAACTGATGAATATTTCGAACAATCACATGAGGAAGTCCTTGAGAAGGATAACAATGAAGTTCCTAGAAGGAACAAGAGACAAAGGATTGCAAAATCCTTTGGTGATGATTTCATTGTATACCTTGTGGATGACACACCCAAGACGATTGCAGAAGCATATGCATCTCCGGATGTAGATGATTGGAAAGAAGCTGTTCATAATGAGATGGACTCAATTCTTTCTAATGGAACTTGGGAACTAACTGATAGACCATATGGTTGTAAACCTGTGGGCTGTAAGTGGGTGTTCAAAAAGAAGCTAAAGCCTGATGGTACTATTGATAAGTACAAGGCGCGGCTAGTGGCCAAGGGCTACACTCAGAAAGAAGGCGAAGATTACTTTGACACCTATTCACCCGTTGCTAGAATGACCACCATTCGAGTGTTACTTTCCTTGGCTGCCTCTTATGGTCTTATCATTCATCAAATGGATGTAAAGACAGCTTTTCTCAATGGAGAGTTGGAAGAGGAGATCTATATGGATCAGCCTGACGGGTTTGTGGTAAAGGGTGAAGAGAGAAAGGTGTGCAAGTTGTTAAAATCTTTGTATGGTCTGAAACAGGCACCTAAGCAATGGCATGAGAAGTTTGAAAGAACTCTGACTTCTGCAGGATTTGTCATTAACGAGGCTGATAGGTGTGTTTACTATCGCCATGGTGGGGGCAATAGTGTCATATTATGTTTGTATGTGGACGACATACTGATCTTTGGTACAAACATTAATGCAATTAATGAGGTCAAGTCTTTTCTATCAAAAAGTTTTGACATGAAAGATCTGGGAGAAGCCGATGTAATTCTAAACATCAAACTTATTAAGGATGAGAGTGGGATTACATTAACGCAATCTCACTATGTTGAGAAGGTCTTGAACCGATTCGGTTTTATGGATAGCAAGCCTTCTCCAACACCTTATGATCCCAGCGTGACACTCAGAAAGAACAAGAAAGAAACGAGAGATCAATTAAGATACTCTCAAATTGTCGGTTCACTCATGTACTTAGCTAGCGCTACAAGACCAGATATCTCTTTTGCTGTGAGCAAACTGAGTAGGTTCATGTCCAACTCCGGTGATGATCATTGGCATGCACTAGAAAGGGTCTTGCGCTATCTGAGAGGTACTATGAGTTACGGAATTACTTATTCAGGGCATCCTGCTGTGCTAGAAGGATATAGTGATTCAAATTGGATCTCCGATGTTGATGTACTTTACGCAACAAGTGGGTATGTATTTACTCATGGTGGTGGCGCAGTGTCATGGAGGTCTTGCAAGCAAACCATATTGACGAGGTCAACTATGGAAGCAGAATTAACTGCTTTGGACACAGCTACTGTTGAGGCAGAATGGATGCGTGAGCTCTTGATGGACTTGCCGGTTGTTGAAAAACCTGTACCGGCTATTCTTATGAATTGTGATAACCAAACGTTTATCGCTAAAGTGAACAATTCTAAAGATAATGCAAAGTCATCAAGACACGTGAAAAGACATTTGAAGTCTGTCAGGAAGTTGAGAAACTCCGGAGTAATAACTGTTACGTATATACAAACAGACAAAAACCTGGCAGATCCCTTTACAAAGGGACTATCACGAAATGTGATAGATATTGCATCGAGGGAGATGGGTATGAGACCCATAGATGTTACACCATAGTAGTAACCCAACCTTTGTGATCGGAGATCCCGTGAATTAGAATCTGGGAAGAACAAGCTATTGGTTAACTGAGGAGAGTAATAACTTATGATCGTCTCCAAGTGAAGATGCAAAACTCTCAGAGCTGTAAGGCTCAGATCTGTAAGGCAGGTTGGCAACATGCCTTAATGTGTTTCTATTGGCTATAATTAGCAAAGATGCTGTCCTACAGAGCAGTCTTGAAAGAACACACCTATATGAGTTCTGACTGTAAACGTCGCAGTCTATGAGATTTGGGTGATCTCTAGTAAGCTCACGAAGAGACCAGGGAGTATGACGTATAAGCTCCAAACCGCGTGGTAGCCTACTGGCGGTCAGGTACTGGTTATGACTTTGAGTGAAACCTGTTCACACAAAACTAGCAATTCAAGGCATAGTCCATTGTCAAGTTGTGAATGGATGTAGCTTAAAGTTCTAGGCAGAAGTTCAACTTAACAGTCTCTGCTGAAACACTGGTATATTAAACAAGTGGTGAGAGAAGGCAAATCTCTAAATGGGTATTTGAGATCTGGTGGGGGATTGTTAGAATTAATGGGCTAGGCCCATAGCAATTTCTGAAATCTCAAAGCCCATGTGTAAAATGGCAAGTGGTGGTGCTAAGTTTAGTCCCACCTTGAAAGTTGAAGAAGAGTTGGACCTCTTTATATAGTGGGTTCTCTCCACCACTCTAAGTGGTGTGTGAGAAGAGAAAGGGAAAACCACACGCGCGCGCTCGCTCGCCTCGCCGGGCCGGGCCGTGGCGTGGCGAGGCGAGGCGAGGCGAGGCGGCGCGTACATGCGACATGCGCGTGAATGGTCCGCCGAAATCCGGTCCGTCTCCTTGCAGGAGCGCAGCTTCCTTTTGCCGTTTTATTTTTATGTCTTGGCAGACAAGTTTTTGATTTCTTGTCCGGTAAGTATACGAATTAGAAACCGAGTCGGTTTGGGATTATGATCGCGACACAATACCGTCTCTGGTCCTAATATATATACAGCTACCGGCTGCGGCCAGAGACACACCGGAAAAACACCTAGGGTTTTGCCTCATCTCACAACTTGCGCCGCCATCGTAGTCTACTCCATCCCAAACGCCGGCGTGCATCGGCGCGTGGGAGAGCAGGTCTCCGGAACCGTTCGTCTTTGCGATCCTGCACCGGGAGAGGACGAATTAGGTTTTTGAGAAGCGCTGTGCGCGACTGCTCAAATTCGTCATCACGGGTCGTCTTCCGTCCAAGTCGGGCGGTGCTAGTCATCGTCGTATTCATCGCCGTCAGCAGCAGATCGTCGCCAACATCGTCATCAACACTGTCGCACCCATAATAGCTAACGATCAGTACGTCCAACATCCTCTGTTCATGTCTGTTTCTACAGCTATTGTTACGTGTTTGCTGCTGTTATGCATGTCTTGCTGTTCTTCTAGTTTGCTAGATTATTGCATGCTAGTATCTCTTCTAGTCATGAATTATTTACTGAAATTAATCATGAACTTGCCTAATATTCCAACACACATGGTATCTAGTTTCCTAAGCACCCAACATTCTCTATTATTTTTCTTCTTCTTTTCTTTTGTCTTTCATTTCTGAGTAGTCAGATGTTGATGCTTTCAGTATTAGGATAGGGAAAGATGAAAATTGCATAGTACTGTACCTGGGAGGCTGCCGATACTTTTCTTTGTTTTGTATATCTTTAATTAAAGTGAGTGGCTTTTGTTTGTAGTACTGTACCTAGGAGGCTGTCGATACTTTTCTTTGTTGAGCATCGGTATGTTCCTGGAATATTTATGCAGGTTACGTGGTGACATGGATAAACATCTAGGGACTGGAACTCGTTGATATCTGAAAGGGGAAAGAAAATACAGTTGGGAAGCATAGAGATTTCATAAATGAAATACACAAATAGGCTTGTTTGCTATGCTCGGAGTGCAATTATAGCCTCAAAACGTCAAACCAAGAAACCGTCAGTGATGTAAAGATTTCCCTAATGTCCTTGGGAACAGTTGTCCCATGCCACCATCTTCTGCCATAATTTAGACCACAATGTTTAAGCTTGAGCGTCTACAATAAAACTCAGACCCGACATACAACGGGAACAATGTCTTTGTCATCCCTAATATCTGAGCAAGTATAATAAGGTACAGTCAGCAGGTTGTATGGATTAAAATATTGTATGTTTGCTTAGTTGGATAAGAGAGAAGAGGAGAGAGAAGAGAAGCGAGTTGTACATTAATAGCCAGCTGCAGCACGTGCTCCAAGAAAACAATGTGAGAGTGTAAGATGGGCCATCTATCAACGGAGTAGTACTACTTAGTAACTAGCTACTATACATGTTGGCTATTACGTTGGCTATAGATGATGTGACAACCTCATATAGCTGATCGTTGGCTATACTATTAGAGCATGGTTAATAATATAGTCAACTGTCGACTATAAGAGGTTGCCATGTCTATTGAATTCATGCACCGACCAACTCATCCAAAAGTCCAAACTGATGGAGGGAGGTGGGCAATATATTTCAACGCTCCCCCTCACGTCTAGACTAGTTTAGTCCTTAGACGTGGGATCGATGTAGGCCGCAGAATCGTTTTATTTAATACTGCGTTGGCAGGGTTTTGAACTCAAGACCTCTTGGCTCTGATACCATATTGAATTCATGCACCGACCAACTCATCCAAAAGTTCGAATTGATGAAGGGAGGTGGGCAGTATATTTCAACAATGTCATCTAGAGCCAAGCTTAAAGCCGGAATATACAATAGTAAGCTTTAAGTGTGTACTACTTTATTAATAGTTGGTTCACCTTATATCCTCACGAAGTGTTTTGGGTCTCGTGTTGCAGCTGGCTACTAACCAAGAGCCCGATTCTCTTCTCTCTCCTCTTCTCTCTCCTTCAATTAAGCAAAAATATAATATTCTATTCGTTATAGCCTGCTTATCTCACCTTATTGTACTTGCTCTTAACCATGCTCTCAGAGCGTAGTAGTTGAGTCTAGTACAGTATTATTTTTTATTTGAGGCTAATAGCTAGCAGCCTCCTCAGATTCTTACTGGCCGAGCGCCCTCCTCAAGTAGTCGAGTTCAAAGTCCACCCCAAAATTCCATGCAAGGAACCTCGAAACGACTACCAATAAACCGTAGTGACTAAAGTTGCAGGGCGGAATAATTGTCACGTGAAAGAGATTTTTGAGCAGGATTGCGTGTTATGTAGGGAAGATGGAATTTCTTAGGAAAGATATTCTTGGCCCTTTCTAGAACACACAATAATTTTTGCAATTCCAAATTACTAAGGTGATTTAATTGCCTCATTTTCCCAGTTTGACATAGCAGACCACATTTACCACATGGTGACTAAACTGATTAATGTGATCTTCTTGTGTTACAAGGGCACTTAATGGCGGAAATAAAATTTTACTTTATAGATTATTCTTTTCTATTAATAGTTTAATATACATGTTCTAATTTAACCCCCACCAAAATAAACGCCGTGAATCCTTCCCTTTTCTCTCGGAGGAGATTCTAGGATTGATTTGCCTTCTAAAGGTTATCATTACCTTGAGATTTACTTACCATCAGAGCCCAAACTCACGAGTTTTATACTCACACAAATATGGATATTAGATACAACAAGAACTGTCAAGCCACCGGATGGAAAATAGGGGGAGATCAATGGTATAGCAGTGATACCTTGGCATCCGTGACCCATGTAAGGATTGCCTTCGTATCCATCCAAGCAACTGCACCTTATTGCGTATCCATTAACATAGGTAACGACGCTGTTCAAACTTACGCATCTCCAGCGAGAGATGGCAGGATCATAGAACACCACATCATGGTCGCGATCTTGTACCAGCCACCAAATTAATACGGTGGGTACGGTGCTTAGACTTCCCTGATGGTCAGCATCGAAGGTGTTATTAAGCATCACCCCCACATTCCCGTTGAACCACTCGCGATCGACTATGAACGCGGCCACCGTCTCCGATGACGCTCGGTAAACGACCTCCGTATCGTCTAAAACCTTGAACATCACCTGGTACTCGTCCTTCTTATCGATCAAATCCTTGAAAATCGTCCGGAGCCACACCCACGAACCGTTGGAGTTGATGAGAGATGGCGTCCGTGTGCCATTTCTCATAGAGCCGGGCCGCGCGATAGGGCCAGACCGCGCAGCGACCACGATCTTGCTCTGGACATGCACAGTGCCATCCACTAGGGAGATGGCATCCACTTGAAATATGTACATCCATGGTTCCCGTCAAAACGAGTTCTCGCAAACTTTTGAACTTCGGTTTACGAACAAGATGTTTAACTGTAGAAACTGTAACTGAATTACTTTTATTTACTTTCACATGGTTCTACATGATCCATTAGCATAGGAAAATACATACATAGTTATAATTCGGGGTTCATAATTGACATATGGTTTGTAGTATAGCACCCAAACTAATAATAGTAACTGCAACACTTAACCGTGTAGGTAGAATCATCTTGGAATTTTAGATGACTGGATAAATTCCTTTTCCAAGCTGTACAATCTAGTTCCTTCGCCACATTTGCTTCCTTTGTATGACTGATCATTTATAGCATTCTGGTCCACTCTTGTAATCTGAGAATTGAGATGGACCCTTGAGCTCTGCACATCTTCAAGTGTTGTCTCCACTTGCCTCATTGTAGGCCTTTCTTCGCCTCTTAAATTTAAGCATGTTTCCGCGAGTCTTGCAACTACCTCGGCATCTTCAGCCCCTCCCTCCTCAACAATTTGTGTATCGACAATATCGAAGAATCGACTATCTCTTATAAGTGACACAAAATGTGATGCTAAGCATGTGACTTCTGAGGAATGAGAAGAAAAAACTGATGTCACCCTTGTCAGTAACTCTGCTAGGATGACACCGAAGCTGTAAACATCGCTTTTCTCCGTGAACCGACTAGTGTAGTAATATTTAGGATCAAGGTAACCATAGGTTCCTTGGACAGCTGTTAGTATTCCAGTCTCATCAATTGCAATTGACCTTGAAGCTCCAAAATCTGATACTTTTGATGTTAAGGTATCAGTAAGCAGTATATTTGCGCACTTGATATCTCTATGGTATACAAATATGGAAGCATCAGAGTGTAGATATGCAATTGCCCTTGCAGTTTCCAATGCAATTCTCAATCTATCTTTCCATGACAAAGGGTTCTCACTTTGGCCATGGAGATGATACGATAGGGTTCCATTCGGTGTGAAATTATAGACTAGTAGAGGAACTTCTGTCTCGAGGCAGCTGAGGGAGTCCTGGACTAAGGGGTCCTCGGGCGTCCGACCTGTTAGCCATGGGTCGGACTGATGGGCCGTGAAGATACGAAGATCGAAGACTGCACCTGTGTCCGGATGGGACTCTCCTTGGCGTGGAAGGCAAGCTTGGCGACCGGATATGTAGATTCCTTTTTATGTAACCGACTCCATGTAACCCTAGATCTCTCCGGTGGCTATATAAACTGGAGAGAGTCCGGATAGACGGATACTCATTATCATAACCATAGGCTAGCTTCTAGGGTTTAGCCTCTACGATCTCGTGGTAGATCAACTCTTGTAACACTCATATTCATCAAGATCAATCAAGCAGGAAGTAGGGTATTACCTCTATAGAGAGGGCCCAAACCTGGGTAAACATCGTGTCCCCGGTCTCCTGTTACCATCGACCTTAGACGCACAGTTCAGGACCCCCTACCCGAGATCCGCCGGTTTTGACACCGACATTGGTGCTTTCATTGAGAGTTCCACTATGCCGTCGGCAACAGGATCGATGACTCGCCTCGTCCTTAAAGACGATATCACCGCCGGAGGAGCTCTGGCCCCATGCCAGACTCTCCGGCTGGGCAGTTTCACCATGACCGCCCACTCGGCCGTTAAGCCGACGATGACCTCTCGGGCCATCGAAAATCCCCTTTGTATCAACTCCGAACACTCCAAGCAGATGGATCCGGCGGAACTCTCGTCCTTAAACGAGCTCCTAGATTGCATCGCCGCCTTGGGAATCGCTACGGATTACGATCGGATTGGGCTTAAACCCGACCAGAGAGAAATCAAGTCTCCATCGATCACCCACCATGTGGCGATGGTCGAGGAACAAGACGGCGGCCTTTCTTCTATACTGAAGCCGAACTATGTTCGGGTCGCAAATCTTGAAGAGCCGGCCGATCACCTGCGAAAGGATGTGACCTGTCCTCCGAACATAGAGTCGGACGGCGGACCTAAACAATCGGAAGATATTCCGGCGCCCGGACTGTTGAGTCCGGAAGGCCTCCAGATTCCGGATGGTTGATTGGGTCAAGGGCCGGATTTTCCGCCGCCCACCCACCCAGACATAAGCGATCTCACCAACATAAAACAGCAGTCTCAGGAAACAGTCCATCACTTCTGGGCCAGATTCCTCCTTGTCAAAGACAATATAAAAGATTACAGCGATAAGGACGCAATACCAGCTTTCTGCAACAACTGTGCGGACGAAGGAATTCTCAATGCCATCAATCGCTGCCGCATTCTACGCTTCAATGACCTGGCAACTATCGTACAAAAGTATAGCGGAATGGAAAGCGCCTGGAAAATTCAGGTAGCTCGCTGGGAGCCATCGACCCCGACGCAACCCCTCTGCCAGGCAAAAAGGGCGCACCCCCGTGGCACGCTCAACAGAACAGCCAAAAAATGTAAACCCATTACGCGTCACGGAACCGTTTTGGAAGGATGGCTCGATGGGCCATGCAAACTTCACACAACACCGGATAATATATCAACCCACAACCTTAGAGCATGTTGGATACTCCGGTAAGTAGCCAAAAGCGGTGAAGATATTCTTACCAAAATCGCCGCAGAGCAACACCCTCCGGAAGACGACGACCCCAGAGTACTGATGGTCTTCGAGACATTCGCTTCAAGCAATAAGCGTAAAAGGGCACTGCGTGACCTCGCCGAAGTCTGCCAGATCGCCGCCATTGACCCTTGGAACGACACGGCCATAACCTTTAATGCTAGTGACGAACCTAAATACAGAACAGTCCGAGCGCCAGCCGCATTAGTCCTCAGTCCCATCGTGGACGGTTTTCGGCTTACAAAAGTCCTCAGGGACGGCGGCAGCGGACTAAACCTCATTTACGAGGACACGCTCCTCAAAATGGAAATAGACAAGAGCCGCATGGAGCAAAGCAGCACAACCTTTCGGGGTATCATTCCCAGTCGGGAAGCGCGGTGTGCGGGAAAAATTACACTTGATGTGGTATTCGGCATGCCAGAGAATTATCGGTCCGAGGAAATAACCTTCCAGGTGGCCCCTTTCAACAGCGGATATCACGCCCTGTTAGGGCGAGAGGCCTTCATGCGCTTTCAAGCTGTACCTCATTATGGGTATATGAAGCTAAAAATGCCCGGGCCCAATGGAATAATCACCCTCGTCAGCGATCCGGATATATCACTCCGCGCCGAGAACAAAACCGCATCCCTGGCCCTCGAGGCATTGTCTGAGGCCCTTGCGGCCAAAGAATTAACCGCATTACGCTCCACTGTGGATAGGGACGATGTGATCCTGGACAAACAACCCAAATCCACTTCCTTCAAGCCAGCAGAAGAAATAATTAAATTTCAGGTCCATCCAACAGACCCGAAGAAGACAACATCTATCGGAGCGCAACTCAGCCCCATAGTCGACGCCCGCACTACGAGACTTCCTGCGCGAAAACTGGGATATATTCGCCTGGCACCCCTCAGATATGCCAGGAATCCCGCGCGAGTTAGCCGAGCACAGCCTCAACATACTGAAGGGATACAAACCGGTCAAACAAACACTGCGGCGCTTTTCTGAACCCAAATGACAAGCTATGGGGGAAGAGCTGGCCAAACTCATTGAAGCCGGATTCATCTGAGATATTAAACATCCGGACTGGCTGGCAAACCTGGTAATGGTACCAAAGAAGGATAAATCCTGGCGCCTGTGCGTCGATTTCAAAGACCTTAACAAGGCTTGCCCTAAGGATCCCTTCCCCCCCCTCGCATTGATCAAATCATTGACACTACCGCAGGACACGACTCGCTGTGCTTCCTCGATGCATATTCCGGATACCATCAAATCAAAATGAAGGAGTTCGATCAAGCCGCAACATCATTCATTACACCATATGGGCCGTTTTGCTTCAATACCATGCCTTTCGGGCTCAAGAACGCCGGCGCCACCTACCAGCGCATGATCCAAACATGCCTCGAGAAACAGATCGGCAAGACAGTGGAGGCCTACGTGGACGACATCGTCATCAAAACTAGACACGTCGAAACACTACTAGACGATTTGCGCCTCACATTCGACAACCTCCGCTCATATGACATCAAGCTTAATCCGGAAAAGTGCGCCTTCGGCGTTCCCGCCGGAAAAATGCTGGGCTTCATCGTTTCTAACAGAGGAATCGAAGCAAATCCAGCCAAAATCCGAGATCTGTCTTAGCTGGCTACGCCAACCGAACTTAAACAGGTCCAGAAGCTCGCTGGGTGCGTGGCAGCTTTAAGCCGCTTTATCTCCAGATTGGGGGAAAAGGCACTGCCACTTTATTACCTTCTACGGCGCACCGATAACTTCGAGTGGACAGACACGGCGACGGCCAGACTAGAAGAAATAAAGGCCCTTCTGGCGAGCAACCCAGTCCTGGCCGCGCCAAACGTCGGCGAGCCAATGCTCCTATACATATCGGCAACACACCAGGTGGTGAGCGCCGTACTCGTCGTCGAGCGAGAACAGGACGGCCACAAATTTCCGCTCCAAAAGCCTGTATACTACGTATCCACCGTCCTCACACCATGCAAATCCCGGTACCCCCACTATCAGAAAATAGCATACGCAGTCTTTATGGCATCTCGAAAGCTCCAACACTACTTTCAGGAGTGTTCGATCACGGTGGCTTCTGAAGTGTCCCTCAATGATATAATAAACAACCGGGATGCCATGGGCCGGATTGCCAAATGGGTCATTGAGCTCCTTCCATTCGACATCACGTACAAACCACGTCGAGTCATCAAATCCCAAGTACTGGCTGACTTCATCGCCGAATGGACAGAGGCCGAACTCCCTAAAGAGTATGGCACGTATTCCAACTGGGTTATGCATTTTGATGGCTCTAAAATGTTGGCGGGGCTAGGAGCGGGTGTTGTATTAACATCCCCCATGGGAGATATCGTCCAGTACGTACTCCAAATATTATACACAGACTCCAACAACGCAGCCGAATACGAGGCCTTGTTGCATGGCCTTCGGATGGCCGTATCAACGGGCATACAACGCCTGGAGGTGCGCGGGGACTCAAACCTCGCAATATCCCAAATTAACGGAGACTTTGACGCCAAAGATCTAAAGATGGCAGCTTATCGCGACGCCGTCTTAAAGATGTCGGCCCGGTTCGAGGGGCTCGAATTTCATCACGTCACCTACGAAAGTAATCAGGCGGCGGACGTCCTTGCTCGCATCGGCGCTAAGCGCGACCCTATCCCACCTAACATCTTCCTGGAAAGGCTCTTTAAGCCATCCGTGGTGTGGCAAGGGGGAGACAACAACGACAGTCCCGTTCCGAACACAAACATAGATGGCGAACACACCGACATCATCGGAGGCTCAGCCACCAAAATAACACCATCGGCCCACCTCATCATGGCAGTCATTGCCCCGTGGACCGAACCTTTCTTGGCCTACCTTAATAGGAAGGAGCTCCCAGAAGATCAGAACGAGGCTCGCCGCATTGTTCGGCGTTCGAAGGCCTATAAAGTTCATGAAGGAGAGCTCTACAAGAAAAGTACTACCGGAGTCCTTCAAAGGTGTATCTCCGAGGAGGAGGGGCGGCACCTTTTGGCAGATATTCACGCCGGTCTTGGTGGACACCACGCCGCAGCCCGGGCACTTGTTAGCAAGGCCTTCCGTACAGGATTCTATTGGCCTACGACCCGAGCATATGCACATGACCTCGTCCAGCGTTGCGCTGGATGCCAGCTCTTTGCCAACCAAAGCCATATGCCCCCAACTGCCCTACAAACAATCCCCATTACATGGCCCTTCGCGGTCTGGGGCTTGGACATGGTTGGACCCCTTAAAGGGGGAAGCCATAAGAAAAAATATCTGCTGGTCATGGTGGATAAATTCACCAAGTGGATAGAGGCTAGACCAGTTAAAACGGCCGAGTCCGGACCGGTGATCGCATTCATATCCGATGTGGTGCACCGTTATGGTGTCCCGCACAGCATCATCACCGACAACGGTTCCAATTTCACAGCTGATGAGGTGAAAACCTGGTGTGCTAATCTGGGCATTAAGCTCGATTACGCCTTTGTCTACCACCCGCAAACTAACGGTCAAGTTGAACGAGCCAATGGTCTTATTATGAGCGTCATTAAACCCAGACTAGTGCGGTCTTTGAAAGAGTCAGACAAGCACTGGGTTGAGGAGCTCGACTTCGTACTCTGGGGGCTGCGGACCACGCCTAACAGCACTACCGGATACACACCCTTTTTCATGGTGTACGGTGCAGAGGCTGTGTTACCTTGCGATATTATACATGACTCACCTAGAGTCCGTATGTACGAAGAGAGAGAAGCCGAGCTAGATCGGCAGGACAGCCTAGATGCCTTGGAAGAGGAGCGCGATGTCACAAAAGCTCGTTCCGCATTCTATCAACAACAGGCTCGAAGATACCAAAGCAGAGAAGTACGGGCCAAGACTTACAACGTTGGCGAACTCGTTCTACGCCTACCAGAGAAGAAAAAGGACAATCTCAAGCCCAAATGGGAGGGTCCCTTCATAATTGATGAAGTTCTCACCAGAGGAGCGTACCATCTTCGTGATGCATCCGACAATCGCCTCGAGCCAAACCCCTAGAACACAGCCAGACTCCGACGATTCTATGCCTAGCGCCGAACTCTTTGTGTTTGTCCTCCTCCCTTTTAATTTCCATTATCTGTTCTCTCTTTTTCGGTTATTTTTTCCTTTCTTGCCTTAAAGCTTTCAAACGGCTAGACCGTACACCACGGACGCATACATTTTTAATACGTACGTCCATCATACCTGGGGGCTTCTTCGATAGAAGCTTGTTATTATTCTTCGAGCATCAAGCTCTTCACATATGCATTCTTTTCCATATGTGCCTTTTCTTCGCCATTATATGCATCGATATGACTTAAGTTTTGGCCAAGCTGGGTTGCCTGGCTCCTGTGCTTATGCCCTACGTTCCCGTTAGTTCGGCTAGGGCATAAAGGGAGCACCTCTGCGATTGCTACTGCCGGGTCATCCGGATGTGTACCTCAGACTGGGTGAAGCCGAAAGCTAGCATTCTTAAGGGAATATTCGGTCGGTGAATTAAAGACATTTTCCGCACTCATTGCGAACCCCCAGAAGTTACATATACTGTGATCCTCTCATCACAATTCAGACATGTACACTAAATGCATGCACACCCAGGGAAAGGAACCCCTAACGGAACTATTCTCTCTGGAAGATGTTTCTTACAACTGTAATATAACATAACTAGCTGGATACAACTTGTCTGTTCAAGCAACTATGACCCCTACGCCTAGTTTTCCACGCATACCCTGGTCTATTCGGCCACGACGGTATTCGGAAACACTCCGCACCCTAGGGCCCGGAGGGGGAGGCGAAAAGGTCTGCCATGACAAATGATATACAATTCGGCTAGACGGACAGTACATAGTCATTTGGACTTTCATACTTCCTCCTCTATACCGTCCAGCAGGCGGTCTAACTTACAATCCTGCTGGGAGTATTTAGCGACCAATTCTACTTGGTCGTATATTAAACTAACGGGAATTTCTTCCCCATCAGACCCTACAGGTCCAACACGGGCCATGTGGTTAGGATCCGACTTCGTGTATCGTGTTTTCACCATGGCCCAGGCTTCTCGCGCACCCTCCCGGCAGGCCAATATCTTCCATAATCAGATGCGCCACCGCGCTCCTTTGAACAGCTCTACAAGCTCCTCCATACTTCCTGGAGGGGAGGCGGACGGCCATAAAGCCTTGGCAACACTCCGCATGGCCAACCGAGCCCGCTCGTGCACTTGCGACAGCCTCTGCAGAAGATCACTTGATGATTCGGACACCTCCCTTTCAGGACGGCCCGTCAAAATACCTGCAATCATAACTGAATTAGTTCCATTCATCGCCAACCTACTATAAAGGTTAGTTCGGGCACATACCGAATACGCCGCCTCGCAATTCCTTATTCTCCTTCACGGAGTCGGCTAGCTGGCCTCGCACATCCTTTAGTTCAATACCCAAGCTGGTCTTGGCATCCTGAAGCTTGTTTTTCTCTATTATGGCTTGCGTCAGTATACGCTCGCTTGCGGCATGCATCTTTTTTGCTTTTTGCTCTCCTTCCGGAGCAGCGGCCAGCCTGTCATCATATTGTTCTGATGACCCTATTATGAGATCAACAACAATATTAGCCCGGCGGATATACGGTCATTGTTATCGTTCCTCCATGGAAGGAAATATTACCAGCAGATGCCTTCTTGGAATTTTCCAGCTCGGCGGTGGCAGCATTTAGCTGTGCCCAACACTGCTCCAGCTCTTGAGTTAGCAGGTTGTTCTTCTCGGTAAGAACCTGGTTACACAATGATCCTTAAATCAGTTGTACCAACTGCTTTCAGTCTCGGGGGCTACTGACATATAGTCATCCTATTCAGACAAAGAAAATTTACCTGCACATCTTTTAAATTGCTTTGTGGCAATGCTAAGCCCAGTTCGAGCAGCCCGGACATAAGCGTCAGCCGAACCAAAGGCTTTAAACGCCTCCTCCGAGAACTGGGGGTCTCGTAAAATAACCCCGCAGCACCGATGATTCATGGCGCTCTCTACTTCCGAGTTGGTAGCGAACATATCTTCCAAACCCTCGGCCGAAGGACAGTCTGGCGTTGTTCTCATATCATCCCTCGATTCTCCAACGGGATCTAAATCCCGGTTGTTGGGAGTACGGCTGGCCGGACCCCCGGACATAGTCCGGCGAACCTTTTTCCTGCTATAAGACGAATGTACAAGTTACGGTTGGACGTGACTACTGAAGTACACCTTCAAATCCGTACCTCTTCGACGAGGGACCGGTCGGGTCTTCTTTGACCTTCCTTTTAAAGGCCTTGCTCGGCGCTGGATCCGCTCTCTTTGGAGTCGCCCCCGGAGTAGCATGGCGAGCCGAACGCCTCCCCTTTGAAGCACGAGGTAGTGCGGCAGGTGAGGCAATGCAAGGAAACTCTTTCGAGGAGGATTTTTCTTGATGACTTACGTGGGAAGCAGGAAGAAGACCAGGATAATCGGCGATAAGGGACACTTCTGTGCCATCGTAGCTCGGCTGGTAAAACACCCCTTCCGCAAGTACCACGAATATGTCCGGATCCTTTTCAAACCCAGGATCCAATTCCCGGTTGTGGTTCTCTGGCTGTGGGGCGGGGCTGTAGAGCCCCTCGGTGATTTTTCGCCAATGCTGTTATAAGCGGATTAGATATCTGTTAAAGGTGACCCGGGAAGCAGAATGAGTAAAGCAGAAGGATCGGGGCTTACCCAACTGGGAGGATTAAACATGGAATACCCCTCTCTGCGATTGATTCGGAGAAATTCCTCTTCTCCCCCTTTGAACAGCTCGGCCAGTATCTTGGCTAGAGCGGCGGGGGTGTCCGGACCCTTTCGACCACAGCGGGAGGCGTCATCCTCCCCGTTGTAGTGCCACATTGGGAGCCCCCTATATTGAAGCGGCTGAACCCCTCGCACTATGGAGGTCGCCATTACCTCAACTATTGTTAGACCGGACTGGGCAAGCGTCTTTATCTTGCCCAGGAGCTGACCAACTTCCGCACTGTCATCCTCTTCAAGACTCCGGGGACGCCAACTGTGGCGTTTCCTCAGCGGAACGCTGGCGAACTCAGGAAGACCCTTTCGAATTGGGTCGGGAAGTGCGACGTCCTTGATGTAGAACCATTCGGAAGGCCATTTTTCAGATGCCCTCCTCGATGTGCCGGACGGATATCCGGTATCGGCGATGCGCCATACTTCGGCTTCGCCCACTTCAAATATTGACCCCTCGTAGTTACGCGGGACAAGACCGAACAATTTTCTCCACAGTTCAAAATGAGCCTCAACGCCCAGAAATAATTTGCACAAAGCGACATAACCTGCAATATGCAGGATGGAAGTGGGAGTGAAGTTGTGTAGCTGGGGCCATAGTACTCCAGGAGCCCTCGGAGGAACGGATGGATTAGAAATCCAACGCCTCTTAATAAAAAGGGAACGAAACACACTCGCTCCCCCCAGATGGGCTGGGGAAGTCCTCTGCTTGGGTCTCGCCATCGAAAGAGGCCAGCCCTGCTTGAACAGGGACCAGATCCGCAGGAGGAAGGAATCCCTGCGTTTGCAGCTCCGCCAGTTGACTGTGGGTCACAGAACACTTCTCCCACTCGCCCTTCTCTGGGCCGGAACGCGAGGAGGAGCTGGGAACGCTAGCCATGTTGGAATGGTTTCTCCTAGTATTCTTCGGGGATTTTTCTCGGCGTAGTGTTGAATGGATCTGGGATCCAATCTCTTTAAATAGGCACTTTGCCTTGCATGGATAGGGTGTTATTTGCAAAAATACCCTAACCTTCCGCATTCTCTCGACACGTGGAAGACGAAGCTATTAAACGCGCGGAAGCTGGGGCGAAAAGCATTGAATCCGCGATCGAATACATTACATGGACGTTATGAAAGGAAGAACCCGCCTTGCAATGCCGAAGACAATCCGAACGCCGAACACCTCGTCATTGAAGCCTGGTTCGAGGGCTACTGAGGGAGTTCTGGACTAAGGGGTCCTCGGGCGTCCGGCCTGTTAGCCATGGGCCGGACTGATGGGCCGTGAAGATACGAAGATCAAAGACTGCACCCGTGTCCGGATGGGACTCTCCTTGGCGTGGAAGGCAAGCTTGGCGACCGGATATGTAGATTCCTTTTTATGTAACCGACTCCATGTAACCCTAGATCTCTCCGGTGGCTATATAAACCGGAGAGAGTCCGGATAGACGGATACTCATTATCATAACCATAGGCTAGCTTCTAGGGTTTAGCCTCTACGATCTCGTGGTAGATCAACTCTTGTAACACTCATATTCATCAAGATCAATCAAGCAGGAAGTAGGGTATTACCTCAAAAGAGAGGGCCCAAACCTGGGTAAACATCGTGTCCCCTGTCTCCTATTACCATCGACCTTAGACGCACAGTTCGGGACCCCCTACCCGAGATCCGTCGGTTTTGACACCGACAGCAGCAGCCAAAGAGCTTGACCACATTCCTATGGTTTGTCTGCGAAAGTATGACAACGTCATTTATGAACTCACTAGTAGGAAATGGGGCTTTTACCCCGGTTTGTAAGGGCCTTTTGTCCCGGTTTTCGAACCGGGACTAAAGGGTCGTTACTAAAGCCCTAACCCTTTAGTCCCGGTTCTTACACGAACCGGGACAGAAGGTCCTCCACGTGGCCGCTGCTGCCAGCCCAGGCAGGGGGGCCTTTGGTCCCGGTTGGTGCCACCAACCGGGACCAATAGGCATCCATGCGTCAGCATTTCAGGGGCTGGGGTTTTTGTTTTTTTTTTGAAAGGGGGAGGGGGGTTGGGGGTTTGGGGGGTTAATTTAGGTGTTTCATATATTGTGTTAGCTAGCTAATTAATAGAGAGAAGTGTCCTCTCTTATCTCCGTGCTTGGTCGACGCTACGTACTATATACGTATGGAGAGGACTAGACACACTAGCTAGTAATCAAATGAAGGAAACAGAAGATCGTCATGAACATATGCATACAGAGAGAAGTGATATCGACCACCTCTCCTTCTCCGAGAGATTGGTCGAACAACAAGTTCTCATATATCTATCTGACACTACCGGCTACATATATACAATAATTATCTCTTACAATACAATCTCCTAATTAAATTGTAAGAACACAGGGTCCACATAGTATTCTCCGTTTTCATCGATCACGTGGTCAAGGAAGAATGCCGCCAATTCCTCTTGAATTGCTCGCATACGATCTGGTGCTAGGAGTTCATCCCGCTTCCGAAACATCTAATTTAAAGAAGGGGGTCAATACATATATATATATGAATAAATGAAACTCAACAGAAATGATGGTAATAAAATAAAATTATGAATATTATTGCTTACGCACTTCATATTGTTCGTCAGAGTAGCCCCGCTCACAGGTCGTGTAGCGGATGGACTCGCAAACGTAGTATCCACAGTAATTATTCCCGGCTTCCTGCCACAACCACTTTACAAGAAATAGAGGTCAATCAAACTGATAAGCAAGCATGCTAAATGGTATTGATGAAACTAGCGCTTGAATCACTAGGAGATGCGCGGAACATGCTACTATAGTACTTACTTTCGGGTGTTTAAATTGCAGCTTCGTCGGCAGTCCCGGAGCTTTTGTGGTGAATTTTCTCCAAACCCTGCCAGACAAAGAAAACAATTACTTGATATCAGGAAATGAACAAAGTTGCTGATATGGTGGATAATGATCGATTTAACTTACTTCTCGAGCATTTGAGTCATGTTCGCATAGTCCTGGGGATCTTTTCGTCTCAAGTCTAAGACGGTTACTACTCCTTGCTCAAGCTTAATCTCTAGGAGAATATAGTGGAAGCTGCGCATGCATGCATAAGTCATCAATTACATTACCATAACCTGGACTAATAAGGGAAACCGAATATGCACAAGACAGTAACACTCACTTGAAGTTGTAAGGAAAGAGTATTATATCTTTGTTTTGATTTAATACCAACGATCGTAGCAAGTTGGCCTCGGCTTCTTTGGCATGTTTTTCAACCGTATAGATTTGTGTTAATGAACCCAATATCACCGATTTGTCTTTTCTTCAATTCGGCGATCTTCAATCTGCATAATATAGTGAGGATAATTATAAATACATGCAATGAAAGAGCTGACCTATATAGAGAGACTTAATGACAGAAGTAGTACTACTTACAGACAGTAGCAAGTGATCGTTGTTTTATTGAGGGCCTTTTGATTGTAAAACTGGAAGAAATCCTCAAATGGAACATTCAGCAGATCAATTCCAACGAGGTCATGCTCCGGTTTAACTCTCAGCGTCAAAGTATTCATCCCATCAGACTCTCTACAGGTTTTCATGTACCAATCATGTAGTCTTCGCATCATCGTTGTTAGAGATCTTTCATCTTTGACGAGAGGCTTCCAGTAATGGTATTTGTGTTCGTTGACCTCCATGATTTCATAATGTACATTGTCGGGCAGGTAATCTCCAAGATTGCTATAACCTGCCACCATCCTCGGATCATTAGCGACGATGTCTTTTGATACCTTGAGCGGGGGGCACGATTGGTTCGCTTGTTCGCCGAGCTGGGCAATTTTTTTCCCAGCTCGTCGTTCTTTTAACCTTTGATCACTGACAGTACTTCCCGACCGCTCCGCTTCGGCATATGTCTTTGCAAGAATACGCTCATAGTTTCCTCTAGGCGGAGACTTTGGTGGTTTTGTCAGGGCAGCCAGAGTGCGATTTGCTTTCACCGGATCTACCTTCTCCTCCGGAGGTGGATGTTTCTTTGCTTTCACCCCTTCAAAGAAGTTTGTCACTTTGGCTCGCACGATCTTCCTGGTTTCCTCCTCGGTCCTCTCATATGGTAACTTCTCTGGAGTCTTCAGAGAAGGACCGAATCTGTATTGCCTCCCGCCTTTGGCAGCTGTACTGCTAGACGCCGGCAGAGCAGACGGAGCGGCTGCAGCTATCTTCTTTCCTTGCTTACGAGGCGGAGGAGAAGGACTACGACACGCCGGAGTAGCCGGAGTGGCGGCGGGTCTCTTCCACCCTTGCTGACGAGGCGGAGAAGGAGGAGGCTGGCTGCTCTGGCGCGCCGGCACAGGCGGAGGAGGCGGAGTGCCGCCACGCGCCGAAGAAGGAGGCTGAGTGCCCTGATCACTCGCCGGAGGAGGAGGCGGAGTGCCGCCACGCGCCGGAGAAGGAGGCTGAGTGCCCTGATCACTCGCCGGAGGAGGAGGCGGAGTGCCCTTACTCGCCGGAGCCGTCCAGTTCGGAAGCTTGATGAGCTCCTTCCGCCATAGGCATGGAGTCTTCAGAGCAGAACCCAGCCGAGTCTCCCCTTCACTTGTAGGGTGGTCAAGCTGGAGGTCCTCAAATCCCTCCGTTATTTCATCCACCATCACCCTAGCATATCCTTCTGGAATCGGCCGGCAGTGGTAGGTTGCGCCGGGTTCAGGAGGTAAAACAGAGCCAACAGCCGCCTTGACTTTGAAGTTCTGCCATTCCGCCATAAGGTGGCAATGTTGAGACTCCGTGATAGCATCCACGGGGTAGCTAGCAAGAGCCGTCAAGACATGCTCCAGCTAAAGCAGCTCGGTGGAAGCCACGCTGCTTCTCCGCTGAGATGGCGGTGTAGCTTCGGGGGTAGTTTCGGCATGTCGATTGCCGTCTCGTTCCTCTAGCGCTTGAACCCTTTCGTGCAGCTTCTGAATTTGGATCTGCTCCACTTTTTTCCTCCTCTCCTGGCTTTTGTAACCGCCCGCGTCCGGAAAACCAGCCTTCCACGGAACGGAGCCTGGCGTGCCTCGTGTCCGTCCAGGGTGCTCAGGATTCCCGAGGGCCATTGTGAGCTCGTCGTTCTCTCTGTCTGGAACGAACGTCCCTTCCTGCGCTGCATCGATATATTGCTGAATCTTCTTGACTGGTATTCTCAAAAGCTCGTTCATCCAAACGCACCTCCTTGATACAGGGTCCAAGGTTCCGCCAGCCCCGAAGAACCAAGTCCGGCAACGGTCTGTCCAGTTCATTGTCTGTGGTTCGATCCCTTTTTCAAGCAGATCATTCTCAGCCTTGGCCCAATTAGGTCGGGCTTTGAGGTAGCCACCTGACCCCGTGCGATGGTGAAGCTTCTTCTTCGCAGCATTCTTCTTGTTTGTCGCTGACATCTTCTTACTCTTTTCCGATGTCTTGTGGGCCACAAATGCGGGCCAGTGATCTCTGATCTTCTCATACCGGCCGATGAATTCTGGTGTCTCTTCTTTGTCGACAAACGTTTTCAGCTCATTCTTCCACCTCCTGAATAGGTCTGCCATCTTCTTAAGAGCATGAGACTTGATTAATTGCTCTTTAACTGGCTTCTCCGGATCCTCCTCTGGTGGTAGGGTGAAATTTGCCTTCAGCTCAGTCCAAAGATCATCTTTCTGCATATCATTAACATAAGACACCTCAAGGTCTTCCTTCTTAGGCTTATACCATTGGTGGATGCTGATCGGGATCTTGTCCCTAACTAGAACCCCGCACTGAGCAGCAAATGCATCCTTTGTCCGGATGGGTTCAATCGGTTGGCCGTCGCGCGCGATTGCTGTGATCTCAAACCTTTCATCCGAGCGCAACTTTCTCTTCGGGCCTCGTCTCTTTACCGAAGTTGTGCTCGATCCGGAGGGCTAGAAAAAAGAAGAAAGACGAGTGTTAATTAATATGTGTACATACCAAAACAATCAATGCATCAATTAGCTAGTCAGTACAGGCTTAACTAATATATTTACCTGGCCGGACTCTGTTCGGTCACCGGAGCCTTCACCACGGGCTCCTTCTTGCACCAGCATTGGGTCACCGGAGCCATCATAATCACGTCTTTCCTCCTCCACTCTTCGATCACCGTAGCCTGCTTCTTCACCCTGTTCTTCCAGACCATCATTGTCATTAAGATACGACAAGATATCACCTCCGGCTAAGATTATGTCCCCCAACACCCCTTCTGCTTGCTCGTCTCGTCCGTGCTCCATTGTTTCTGCAAATATTACAACATGGCAATTATTACACAAACATGACAGCAGGTGGATATATTAGTGCAAACGTAGACCTAGCTTATTCCGGGTTTGGGGTGGCCTCGGCAACGCTTCAAGGGTAGGGGCGCGGCGGGAGGGGGTAGGAGACCGACATTGTTTTTTCTAGGGTTTGGGTGTCCTCGAGAGTTTTGGTCGAGCGAGAGGGCCGGGGGTGCTCCCGTGGTATAAGTTATCATGGTCGACAGGGGGTATAAATATCGACCGTCCATCATGTCGAAGTTATCTGGGAGGGAGTTATATATATCGACAACGACGACATACATACATGGGAAAATAATGTTATCGGGGAGGGGGTATATCGACCCCCCCCCCATGTGTTGAAGTTATCGGGAGGGGGTTATATCGACAACGACGACATACATACATGGGAAAATAATATTATCGGGGACGGGGTATATCGACCCCCCCTCGTGTTGAAGTTATCGGGAGAGGGGTATATCGACGACGACAGACCCGATAAAACATAAGAAAACGAAGAAGAGAGAAGAAGAAAAGGAATAGAGGAGAAGATCGAAGAAAAAAAAGAAGAAAAAAAGAGGAGAAGAAGAAAGGAATAGAGGAGAGAAGAAGAAAAAATAGAATTTTTTCTATTTTTTCTTCTTCTCTTCTATTCCTTTCTTCTTCTCCTCTTCTTTTTCTTCTTTTTTCCTCTTCTTATTTATTTCTCCTCTTCTTCCTCTCCTCTTCTTCTCCTTTCTTCCTCTTCTTATTTTCCTTTTTCCTCTCATTCATAAAAAATGTTCAAATAGAAAATTTCGAAAAAAGTAAAGGTTTTGCCTAATGCATTGTTCATATTTCATCATGTTCTATGAACAAAAAAACATCATATTTCATCCACATCCATGCATACATCATATATGTGATCATCTATGAAAAAAACATCATATTCTATAAAAAAATCATTACATATATATATATGAACAAAAACAATTATGATAACAAGCATATATATCATCATATATATAAAAAAACAAGCATATATATGAAAAAAAACAAGCATATATATGAAAAAAAACAAGCATATATATGAAAAAAATATGCTAGGGCGCCGGCCGGACCAAGGTGAGGACGACCGTGAGGTCGGCGGCGAGGATGGCGATGGGGCAGTGGGCGCGCGCTCGGGGTAGGGGGCGACGGCGGCGAAGGGCGGGGCAGGGCGACGGCGACGACGGGAACGGGCCGGGGCGGCGCGCGTCGGGGCAGGGGCGCGGCTGACGGCGAGGGCGCGGGCAATAGCGACGGCGACGATGGGCACGGGCGACGGCGACGGCGGGGCCGGCGGGCGGCGTCGGGGCAGCCTGGCGGCGTCGGGGCGGCGGGCGGCGTCGGGGCAGCCTGGCGGCGTCGGCGTCGTCGGGGCAAACTGCAGATGAACTCTGAAAAATTTCCTAAGTGTTTGCTTATATAGCAAAGCCTTTAGTCCCGGTTCGTGGCACCAACCGGGACTAACGGTAGGCATTAGTCCCGGTTGGTGCCACCAACCGGGACCAAAGCCCTCTTTTCAGCAGCGCAAAGGGCGGGAAGCGGCGGCCTTTGGTCCCGGTTGGTGGCACCAACCGGGACTAAAGGGGGGCATTGGTCCCGGTTGGTGCCACGAACCGATACCAATGCACCCCTTTAGTCCCGGTTGGTGGCACCAACCGGGACCAAAGGCCTCTTGCTGCCCGCGTCGCGGCCAAAAGTTTAGTCCCACCTCGCTAGTTGAGAGGGGCTCGGAGTGGTTTATAAGCGTTTATAAGCCCCGTTGCGGCTGTTGTCTCGAACTCCTCTGTATACAGGCTTCTGGGCCTAACTTTGGCGCGCTGCCCGTTGAGCCCTCTAGCCCTTCTGGGCCTGTATTTGCAAACCCGAGGGTTGGAAGGCCCAGCGGGCAGCACCCCAACAATTTTTTTTGCTGTATTTAGTTTTTTGTTTTCTTTTTTGCTTTATTTATTTTGTATTGTTTCTACTTACAACAAAAAACTTATTTATTTTATTTTATTTTGTTTCTAATTACTTATTTATTTTACTTTATGATAATTCTTTTTGCTATTAAAGTTTCTATCAAAAAAAGTTCTTTATGAAAATTCTTTTTGCTGTATTTAGTTTTTTGTTTTCTTTTTTGCTTTATTTATTTTGTTTTGTTTCTACTTACAACAAAACACTTATTTTTTTTTATTTTTTTTTCTAATTACTTATTTATTTTACTTTATGATAATTCTTTTTGCTATTAAAGTTTCTATCAAAAAAAGTTCTTTATGAAAATTCTTTTTGCTGTATTTAGTTTTTTGTTTTCTTTTTTGCTTTATTTATTTTGTTTTGTTTCTACTTACAACAAAAAACTTATTTATTTTATTTTATTATGTTTCTAATTACTTATTTATTTTACTTTATGATAATTCTTTTTGCTATTAAAGTTTCTATCAAAAAAAGTTCTTTATGAAAATTCTTTTTGCTTTTAATGATTTTGAACAGAAAATACTTCGATAATTTTAGTTGCATCAATTTTATATGATTTTAGTTTCAATAATACTAGAGGTTTCTTATAATGTTTTGAACAGAAAATACTTTTTTAATTTTAGTTTCATAAATTTTATTAAAGTTTATTTTATTTTGTCGGAACACAAGAAGTCCGGAGTTGTAATAAGTTATAAAATAAAAAAGAGGCGCAATGCTCGTTGATTTGCTTCAAGCCTTTCGGAATAGTGTAGACTGCACTGCACATAGCTCCATGCAGTCTACCTTATTCCTCAAGGCTTGAAGCTAAGCAACGTGAGCATTGCGCCTCTTCTTCATCGTCTCTGCACTCAGGGCTTATAAACCGCTCCTAGTGCCTCTCAGCTAGCGAGGTGGGACTAAAAAACTGCTTAGTAAGAAACTCTAGTACCGGTTCGTGCCACGAACCGGTACTAAAGGTGCTCGTGGTGTTGGGAATCGTAGCATAATTTTAAAATTTTCCTACGCTCACCAAGATGCATCTATGGAGTCTACTAGCAACGAGGGGAAAGGAGTGCATCTACATACCCTTGTAGATCGCGAGCGGAAGCGTTCCAATGAACTTGGATGACGGAGTCGTACTCGCCGTGATCCAAATCACCGATGACCGAGTGCCGAACGGACGGCACCTCCGCGTTCAACACACGTACGGTGCAGCGACGTCTCCTCCTTCTTGATCCAGCAAGGGGGAAGGAGAGGTTGATGGAGATCCAGCAGCACGACGGCGTGGTGGTGGATGTAGCGGGTCTCGGCAGGGCTTCGCCGAGCTTCTGCGAGACGGAGAGGTGTAACAGGGGGAGAGGGAGGCGCCCAAGGCTGTGTGTTGCTGCCCTTCCTCCCCCCCTTTATATAGGCCCCCTGGGGGGGCGCCGGCCCTAGAGATGGGATCTCAAGGGGGGGGGGCGGCGGCCAAAGGGGGAAAGGGGTTGCCTTGCCTCCCAAGGCAAGGGGGAAGTCCCCCCACCCTAGGGTTCCCAACCCTAGGCGCATGGGGGGGCGCCCAGCCCACTAGGGGCTGGTTCCCTTCCACTTTCAGCCCATGGGCCCCTCCGGGATAGGTGGCCCCACCCGGTGGACCCCCGGGACCCTTCCGGTGGTCCCGGTACAATACCGGTAACCCCCGAAACTTTCCCGGTGGCAGAAACTGGACTTCCTATATATAATTCTTCACCTCCGGACCATTCCGGAACCTCTCGTGACATCTGGGATCTCATCCGGGACTCCGAACAACTTTCGAGTTTCCGCATACATATATCTCTACAACCCTAGCGTCACCGAACCTTAAGTGTGTAGACCCTACGGGTTCGGGAGACATGCAGACATGACCGAGACGCCTCTCCGGTCAATAACCAACAGCGGGATCTGGATACCCATGTTGGCTCCCACATGTTCCACGATGATCTCATCGGATGAACCACGATGTCGAGGATTCAATCAATCCCGTATACAATTCCCTTTGTCAATCGGTATGTTACTGGCCCGAGATTCGATCGTCGGTATCCCAATACCTTGTTCAATCTCGTTACCGGCAAGTCTCTTTACTCGTACCGCAATGCATGATCCCGTGACTAACGCCTTAGTCACATTGAGCTCATTATGATGATGCATTACCGAGTGGGCCCAGAGATACCTCTCCGTCACACGGAGTGACAAATCCCAGTCTCGATCCGTGCCAACCCAACAGACACTTTCGGAGATACCCGTAGTGCACCTTTATAGTCACCCAGTTACGTTGTGACGTTTGGCACACCCAAAGCACTCCTACGGTATCCGTGAGTTGCACGATCTCATGGTCTAAGGAAAAGATACTTGACATTGGAAAAGCTCTAGCAAACGAAACTACACGATCTTTATGCTATGCTTAGGATTGGGTCTTGTCCATCACATCATTCTCCTAATGATGTGATCCCGTTATCAATGACATCCAATGCCCATAGTCAGGAAACCATGACTATCTGTTGATCAACGAGCTAGTCAACTAGAGGCTTACTAGGGACACGTTGTGGTCTATGTATTCACACATGTATTACGATTTCCGGACAATACAATTATAGCATGAACAATAGACGATTATCATGAACAAAGAAATATAATAATAACCATTTATTATTGCCTCTAGGGCATATTTCCAACAGTCTCCCACTTGCACTAGAGTCAATAATCTAGTTACATTGTGATGAATCGAACACCCATTGGCCATTGCGTCCTGGTGTTGATCATGTTTTGCCCTAGGGAGAGGTTTACTCAACGGATCTGCTACATTCAGGTCCGTATGTACTTTACAAATATCTATGTCTCCATTTTGAACACTTTCACGAATGGAGTTGAAGCGACGTTTGATATGCCTGGTCTTCCTGTGAAACCTGGGCTCCTTCGCAAGGGCAATAGCTCCAGTGTTGTCACAGAAGAGAGTCATCGGGCCCGACACATTGGGAATCACCCCTAGGTCGGTAATGAACTCCTTCATCCAGACTGCTTCATGCGCTGCCTCCGAGGCTGCCATGTACTCCGCTTCACATGTAGATCCCGCCACGACGCTTTGCTTGCAACTGCACCAGCTTACTGCTCCTCCATTCAAAATATACACGTATCCGGTTTGTGACTTCGAGTCATCCAGATCTGTGTCGAAGCTAGCGTCGACGTAACCCTTTACGACGAGCTCTTCGTCACCTCCATAAACGAGAAACATATCCTTAGTCCTTTTCAGGTACTTTAGGATATTCTTGACCGCTGTCCAGTGTTCCATGCCGGGATTACTTTGGTACCTTCCTACCAAACTTACGGCAAGGTTTACATCAGGTCTGGTACACAGCATGGCATACATAATAGACCCTATGGCTGAGGCATAGGGGATGACACTCATCTTTTCTATATCTTCTGCCGTGGTCGGGCATTGAGCCGTGCTCAATTGCACACCTTGCAATACAGGCAAGAACCCCTTCTTGGACTGATCCATATTGAACTTCTTCAATATCTTGTCAAGGTATGTACTCTGTGAAAGACCAATGAGGCGTCTTGATCTATCTCTATAGATTTTGATGCCTAATATATAAGCAGCTTCTCCAAGGTCCTTCATTGAAAAACACTTATTCAAATAGGCCTTTATACTTTCCAAGAATTCTATATCATTTCCCATCAATAATATGTCATCCACATATAATAAGAGAAATGCTACAGAGCTCCCACTCACTTTCTTGTAAACACAGGCTTCTCCATAAGTCTGTGTAAACCCAAACGCTTTGATCATCTCATCAAAGCGAATGTTCCAACTCCGAGATGCTTGCACCAGCCCATAGATTGAGCGCTGGAGCTTGCATACTTTGTTAGCATTCTTAGGATCGACAAAACCTTCCGGCTGCATCATATACAACTCTTCCTTAAGGAAGCCGTTAAGGAATGCCGTTTTGACGTCCATCTGCCATATCTCATAATCATAGTATGCGGCAATTGCTAACATGATTCGGACGGACTTCAGCTTCGCTACGGGTGAGAAAGTCTCATCGTAGTCAACCCCTTGAACTTGTCGATAACCCTTAGCGACAAGTCGAGCCTTATAGATGGTCACATTACCATCCGCGTCCGTCTTCTTCTTAAAGATCCATTTGTTTTCTATGGCTCGCCGATCATCGGGCAAGTCAGTCAAAGTCCATACTTCGTTTTCATACATGGATCCTATCTCGGATTTCATGGCTTCTAGCCATTTGTCGGAATCCGGGCCCGCCATCGCTTCTTCATAGTTCGAAGGTTCACCGTTGTCTAACAACATGATTTCCAGGACAGGGTTGCCGTACCACTCTGGTGCGGAACGTGTCCTTGTGGACCTACGAAGTTCAGTGGCAACTTGATCCGAAGCTTCATGATCATCATCATTAACTTCCTCCCCAGTCGGTGTAGGCACCACAGGAACATTTTCCCGCGCTGCGCTACTTTCCGGTTCGGAAGGGGTGACTATCACCTCATCAAGTTCCACTTTCCTCCCACTCAATTCTTTCGAGAGAAACTCCTTCTCCAGAAAGGACCCGTTCTTGGCAACGAAGATCTTGCCTTCGGATCTGAGGTAGAAGGTATACCCAATAGTTTCCTTAGGGTATCCTATGAAGACGCATTTTTCCGACTTGGGTTCGAGCTTTTCAGGTTGAAGTTTCTTGACATAAGCATCGCATCCCCAAACTTTTAGAAACGACAGCTTAGGTTTCTTCCCAAACCATAATTCATACGGTGTCGTCTCAACGGATTTCGACGGAGCCCTATTTAAAGTGAATGCGGCAGTCTCTAAAGCATAGCCCCAAAATGAGAGCGGTAAATCGGTAAGAGACATCATAGATCGCACCATATCCAATAGAGTGCGATTACGACGTTCGGACACACCATTTCTCTGAGGTGTTCCAGGCGGCGTGAGTTGTGAAACTATTCCACATTTCCTTAAGTGTGCACCAAACTCGTGACTTAAATATTCTCCACCACGATCTGATCGTAAGAATTTTATTCTCCTGTCACGTTGATTCTCAACCTCACTCTGAAATTCCTTGAACTTTTCAAAGGTTTCAGACTTGTGTTTCATTAGGTAGACATACCCATATCTACTTAAGTCATCAGTGAGAGTGAGAACATAACGATATCCTCCGCGAGCCTCAACACTCATTGGACCGCACACATCGGTATGTATGATTTCCAATAAGTTGGTTGCTCGCTCCATTGTTCCGGAGAACGGAGTCTTGGTCATCTTACCCATGAGGCATGGTTCGCACGTGTCAAATGATTCGTAATCAAGAGACTCCAAAAGTCCATCTGCATGGAGCTTCTTCATGCGCTTGACACCAATGTGACCAAGGCGGCAGTGCCACAAGTATGTGGGACTATCGTTATCAACTTTACATCTTTTGGTATTCACACTATGAACATGTGTAACATCACGTTCGAGATTCATCAAAAATAAACCATTGACCAGCGGGGCATGACCATAAAACATATCTCTCAAATAAATAGAACAACCATTATTCTCGGATTTAAATGAGTAGCCATCTCGAATTAAACGAGATCCAGATACAATGTTCATGCTCAAAGCTGGCACTAAATAACAATTATTGAGGTTTAAAACTAATCCCGTAGGGTAGATGCAGAGGTAGCGTGCCGACGGCGATCACATCGACCTTGGAACCATTCCCGACGCGCATCGTCACCTCGTCCTTCGCCAGTCTCCGTTTATTCCGTAGTTCCTGTTTTGAGTTACAAATATGAGCAACCGCACCGGTATCAAATACCCAGGAGCTACTACGAGTACTGGTAAGGTACACATCAATTACATGTATATCACATATACCTTTGGTGTTGCCGGCCTTCTTCTTGTCCGCTAAGTATTTGGGGCAGTTCCGCTTCCAGTGACCACTTCCCTTGCAATAAAAGCACTCAGTTTCAGGCTTGGGTCCATTCTTTGACTTCTTCCCGGCAACTGGCTTACCGGGCGCGGCAACTCCCTTGCCGTCCTTCTTGAAGTTCTTCTTACCCTTGCCCTTCTTGAACTTAGTGGTTTTATTCACCATCAACACTTGATGTTCTTTTCTGATCTCCCCTTCCGCTGATTTCAGCATTGAATATACCTCGGGAATGGTCTTTTCCATCCCCTGCATATTGTAGTTCATCACAAAGCTCTTGTAGCTTGGTGGAAGCGACTGGAGGATTCTGTCAATGACCGCGTCATCCGGGAGATTAACTCCCAGCTGAGACAAGCGGTTGTGCAACCCAGACATTCTGAGTATGTGCTCACTAACAGAACTGTTCTCCTCCATTTTACAGCTGAAGAACTTGTCGGAGACATCATATCTCTCGACCCGGGCATGAGCTTGAAAAACCAGTTTCAGCTCCTCGAACATCTCATATGCTCCATGTTTCTCAAAACGCTTTTGGAGACCCGGTTCTAAGCTGTAAAGCATGCCGCACTGAACGAGGGAGTAATCATCAGCACGTGATTGCCAAGCGTTCATAACGTCTTGGTTCTGTGGGATTGGTGCATCACCTAGCGGTGCTTCTAAGACATAATCTTTCTTGGCTACTATGAGGATGAGCCTCAGGTTCCGGACCCAGTCCGTATAGTTGCTGCCATCATCTTTCAGCTTGGTTTTCTCTAGGAACGCGTTGAAATTGAGGACAACGTTGGCCATTTGATCTACAAGACATAGTGTAAAGATTTTAGACTAAGTTCATGATAATTAAGTTCATCTAATCAAATTATTTAATGAACTCCCACTCAGATAGACATCCCTCTAGTCATCTAAGTGAAACATGATCCGAGTTAACTAGGCCGTGTCCGATCATCACGTGAGACGGACTAGTCAAGATCGGTGAACATCTCCATGTTGATCGTATCTTCTATACGACTCATGCTCGACCTTTCGGTCCTCCGTGTTCCGAGGCCATGTCTGTACATGCTAGGCTCGTCAAGTCAACCTAAGTGTATTGCGTGTGTTCCGAGGCCATGTCTGTACATGCTAGGCTCGTCAACACCCGTTGTATTCGAACGTTAGAATCTATCACACCCGATCATCACGTGGTGCTTCGAAACAACGAACCTTCGCAACGGTGCACAGTTAGGGTGAACACTTTCTTGAAATTATTATAAGGGATCATCTTACTTACTACCGTCGTTCTAAGCAAATAAGATGCAAAAACATGATAAACATCACATGCAATCAAATAGTGACATGATATGGCCAATATCATTATGCTCCTTTGATCTCCATCTTCGGGGCACCATGATCATCTTCGTCACCGGCATGACACCATGATCTCCATCATCATGATCTCCATCATTGTGTCTTCATGAAGTCGTCACGCCAACGATTACTTCTACTTCTATGGCTAACGCGTTTAGCAACAAAGTAAAGTAATTTACATGGCGTTATTCAATGACACGCAGGTCATGCAAAATAATAAAGACAACTCCTATGGCTCCTGCCGGTTGTCATACTCATCGACATGCAAGTCGTGATTCCTATTACAAGAATATGATCAATCTCATACATCACATATATCATTCATCACATCTTCTGGCCATATCACATCACATAGCACTTGCTGCAAAAACAAGTTAGACGTCCTCTAATTGTTGTTGCAAGTTTTTACGTGGTTTGTAGGTTTCTAGCAAGAACGTTTCTTACCTACGTATGACCACAACGTGATTTGCCAATTTCTATTTACCCTTCATAAGGACCCTTTTCATCGAATCCGTTCCGACTAAAGTAGGAGAGACAGACACCCGCTAGCCACCTTATGCAACTAGTGCATGTCAGTCGGTGGAACCTGTCTCACGTAAGCGTACGTGTAAGGTCGGTCCGGGCCGCTTCATCCTACAATGCCGCCGAAACAAGAAACGACTAGTAGCGGCAAGAAGAATTGGCAAACTCAACGCCCACAACTTCTTTGTGTTCTACTCGTGCATAGTAACTACGCATAGGCCTGGCTCATGATGCCACTGTTGGGAATCGTAGCATAATTTTAAAATTTTCCTACGCTCACCAAGATGCATCTATGGAGTCTACTAGCAACGAGGGGAAAGGAGTGCATCTACATACCCTTGTAGATCGCGAGCGGAAGCGTTCCAATGAACGTGGATGACGGAGTCGTACTCGCCGTGATCCAAATCACCGATGACCGAGTGCCGAACGGACGGCACCTCCGCGTTCAACACACGTACGGTGCAGCGACGACGTCTCCTCCTTCTTGATCCAGCAAGGGGGAAGGAGAGGTTGATGGAGATCCAGCAGCACGACGGCGTGGTGGTGGATGTAGCGGGTCTCGGCAGGGCTTCGCCGAGCTTCTGCGAGACGGAGAGGTGTAACAGGGGAGAGGGAGGCGCCCAAGGCTGTGTGTTGCTGCCCTCCCTCCCCCCCTTTATATAGGCCCCCTGGGGGGGCGCCGGCCCTAGAGATGGGATCTCAAGGGGGGGCGGCGGCCAAAGGGGGAAAGGGGTTGCCTTGCCCCCCAAGGCAAGGGGGAAGTCCCCCCACCCTAGGGTTCCCAACCCTAGGCGCATGGGGGGAGGCCCATGGGGGGCGCCCAGCCCACTAGGGGCTGGTTCCCTTCCACTTTCAGCCCATGGGGCCCTCCGGGATAGGTGGCCCCACCCGGTGGACCCCCGGGACCCTTCCGGTGGTCCCGGTACAATACCGGTAACCCCCGAAACTTTCCCGGTGGCCGAAACTGGACTTCCTATATATAATTCTTCACCTCCGGACCATTCCGGAACCTCTCGTGACGTCCGGGATCTCATCCGGGACTCCGAACAACTTTCGGGTTTCCGCATACATATATCTCTACAACCCTAGCGTCACCGAACCTTAAGTGTGTAGACCCTACGGGTTCGGGAGACATGCAGACATGACCGAGACGCCTCTCCGGTCAATAACCAACAGCGGGATCTGGATACCCATGTTGGCTCCCACATGTTCCACGATGATCTCATCGGATGAACCACGGTGTCGAGGATTCAATCAATCCCGTATACAATTCCCTTTGTCAATCGGTATGTTACTTGCCCGAGATTCGATCGTCGGTATCCCAATACCTTGTTCAATCTCGTTACCGGCAAGTCTCTTTACTCGTACCGCAATGCATGATCCCGTGACTAACGCCTTAGTCACATTGAGCTCATTATGATGATGCATTACCGAGTGGGCCCAGAGATACCTCTCCGTCACACGGAGTGACAAATCCCAGTCTCGATCCGTGCCAACCCAACAGACACTTTCGGAGATACCCGTAGTGCACCTTTATAGTCACCCAGTTACGTTGTGACGTTTGGCACACCCAAAGCACTCCTACGGTATCCGGGAGTTGCACGATCTCATGGTCTAAGGAAAAGATACTTGACATTGGAAAAGCTCTAGCAAACGAAACTACACGATCTTTATGCTATGCTTAGGATTGGGTCTTGTCCATCACATCATTCTCCTAATGATGTGATCCCGTTATCAATGACATCCAATGCCCATAGTCAGGAAACCATGACTATCTGTTGATCAACGAGCTAGTCAACTAGAGGCTTACTAGGGACACGTTGTGGTCTATGTATTCACACATGTATTACGATTTCCGGACAATACAATTATAGCATGAACAATAGACGATTATCATGAACAAAGAAATATAATAATAACCATTTATTATTGCCTCTAGGGCATATTTCCAACACGTGGGGCCACAGCCTCATTAGTACCGGTTTGTGGCACCAACCGGGACCAAAGGGTGGAATTGGTCTCGGTTCGTGCCACCAACCGGGACCAATGGCCTTGCACAGCGGCGTGGTAGTGGGAGTTTAGTCCCACCTCGCCAGCTGAGAGAGAGCCGCACCTTTTTATAAGGTGTGGTGCGCCTGAGCTGTCGAGCTCCTCTCTAAAGCAGGCTTACGGGCCTAACCTCTCTGTACATGCCTGTGGGCCTACTGGGCCTTCTGCGGGCCTGAATCCTGGCCCATGGATGGGTTTCTAATCGTATTCAGGCCGTGGTGGCCCAGTAGGTGGCATAATTTTTAATTTTTGGCCTGCTATTTTTCATGCATTTACTAATTATTTTGAGCTATAAGACCCTAAAATTGAAAAGCATTTCAAATGAACTCTAAAAAGGTTGAAAGTTGGCATGGTATCATCATTTCATCCACATAGCATGTGCAAGAAAGTTGAGAGGGTTACGGCAAAAACTAGATGCACTTCGTGTACAAAACGGACAATGGTATCATACTCGTGTGTTACAAAGTTGGCATGGTATCATCATAATAGTTGCGGGAGAAAGTCTTCACTTTTTCTTCGCTTGTGTCATTTGCTTATTGCGCCGTAACCATGGATAATCTTCATCGTTTATCAGGATGCTTGGGTCAGCCTTGACTTTGAAGGGAGGAATTTCATGAAACTTTTCATAATCTTCAGACATGTCTGTCTTGCCCTTCACTCCCACAATGTCCCTTTTTCCTGAAAGAACTATGTGGCGCTTTGGCTCATCGTATGATGTATTCGCTTCCTTATCTTTTCTTTTTCTCGGTCTGGTAGACATGTCCTTCACATAGATAACCTGTGCCACATCATTGGCTAGGACGAACGGTTCGTCAGTGTACCCAAGATTGTTCAGATCCACTGTTGTCATTCCGTACTGTGGGTCTACCTGTACCCCGCCTCCTGACAGATTGACCCATTTGCACTTAAACAAAGGGACCTTAAAATCATGTCCGTAGTCAAGTTCCCATATGTCCATTATGTAACCATAATATGTGTCCTTTCCCCTCTCGGTTGCTGCATCAAAGCGGACACCGCTGTTTTGGTTGGTGCTCTTCTGATCTTGGGCGATCGTGTAAAATGTATTCCCATTTATCTCGTATCCTTTGTAAGTCAATACAGTCGAAGATGGTCCCCTGGACAACGAGTACAACTCATCAAAAACAGTGGTGTCACCTCTGAGACGTGTTTCCAACCAACTGCTGAAAGTCCTGATGTGTTCACATGTAATCCAGTCGTCACACTGCTCCGGGTGTTTGGAGCACAGACTGTTCTTGTGTTCATCGACATACGGGGTCACCAAGGTAGAGTTCTGTAGAACTGTGTAGTGTGCTTGAGACCAAGAATATCCGTCCCTGCATATTATTGAGTCCCCTCCAAGCATGCCTTTTCCAGTCAGTCTCCCCTCATACCGCGATTTAGGGAGACCTATCTTCTTAAGGCCAGGAATGAAGTCAACACAAAACCCAATGACATCCTCTGTTTAATGGCCCATGGAGATGCTTCCTTCTGGCCTAGCGCAGTTACGGACATATTTCTTTAGGACTCCCATGAACCTCTCAAAGGGGAACATATTGTGTAGAAATACGGGCCCCAGAATGACAATCTCGTCGACTAGATGAACTAGGACGTGCGTCATGATATTGAAGAAGGATGGTGGGAACACCAGCTCGAAACTGACAAGACATTGCGCCACATCACTCCTTAGCCTTGGTATGATTTCTGGATCGATCACCTTCTCAGAGATTGCATTGAGGAATGCACATAGCTTCACAATGGCTAATCGGACGTTTTTCGGTAGAAGCCCCCTCAATGCAACCGAAAGCAGTTGCGTCATAATCACGTGGCAGTCATGAGACTTTAGGTTCTGGAACTTTTTCTCTGGCATATTTATTATTCCCTTTATATTCGACGAGAAGCCAGTCGGGACCTTCATACTGAGCAGGCATTCAAAGAAGATTTCTTTCTCTTCTTTCGTAAGAGCGTAGCTGGCAGGACCTTCATACTGCTTCGGAGGCATGTCGTCTTTTTCGTGCAAACGTTGCAGGTCCTCCCGTGCCTCAGGTGTATCTTTTGTCTTCCCATACACGCCCAAGAAGCCTAGCAGGTTCACGCAAAGGTTCTTCGTCACGTGCATCACGTCGATTGAAGAGCGGACCTCTAGCTCTTTCCAGTAGGGTAGGTCCCAAAATATAGATTTCTTCTTCCACATGGGTGCGTGTCCCTCAGCGTCATTCGGAACAGCTAGTCCGCCGGGACCCTTTCCAAAGATTACGTGTAAATCATTGACCATAGCAAGTACGTGATCACCGGTACGCATGGCGGGCTTCTTCCGGTGATCTGCCTTCGCCTTTGAAATGCTTGCCTTTCTTTCGACATTGATGGTTGGTCGGAAGAAATCGACGATGGCCCAGGTACACATTCTTCCTGCATTTGTCCAGGTATATACTTTCAGTGTCATCTAAACAGTGCGTGCATGCGTGGTATCCCTTGTTTGTCTGTCCTGAAAGGTTACTGAGAGCGGGCCAATCGTTGATGGTTACAAACAGCAACGCGTGCAGGTTAAATTCCTCCTGTTTGTGCTCATCCCACGTACGTACACCGTTTCCATTCCAGAGCTGTACAAGTTCTTCAACTAATGGCCTTAGGTACACATCAATGTCGTTGTCGGGTTGCTTAGGGCCTTGGCTGAGAACTGGCATCATAATGAACTTCCGCTTCATGCACATCCAAGGAGGAAGGTTATACATACATAGAGTCACGGGCCAGGTGCTGTGATTGCTGCTCTGCTCCCCGAAAGGATTAATGCCATCCGCGCTTAAACCAAACCATACGTTCCTTGGGTCAGCTGCAAACTCAGCCCAGTACTTTCTCTCGATTTTTCTCCACTGCGACCCGTCAGCGGGTGCTCCCAACTTCCCGTCTTTCTTACGGTCCTCACTGTGCCATCGCATCAACTTGGCATGCTCTTCGTTTCTGAACAGACGTTTCAACCGTGGTATTATAGGAGCATACCACATCACCTTCGCAGGAACCCTCTTCCTGGGGGGCTGGCCTTCAACATCACCAGGGTCATCTCGTCTGATCTTATACCGCAATGCACCGTATACCGGGCATGCGTTCAGATCCTTGTACGCACCGCGGTAGAGGATGCAGTCATTAGGGCATGCATGTATCTTCTGCACCTCCAATCCTAGTAGGCATACGACCTTCTTTGCTGCGTATGTACTATCGGGCAATTCGTTATCCTTTGGAAGCTTCTTCTTCAATATTTTCAATAGCTTCTCAAATCCTTTGTCAGGCACAGCATTCTCTGCTTTCCACTGCAGCAATTCCAGTACGGTACCGAGCTTTGTGTTGCCATCTTCGCAATTGGGGTACAACCCTTTTTTGTGATCCTCTAACATGCGGTCGAACTTCAGCTTCTCCTTTTGACTTTCGCATTGCGTCCTTGCATCGACAATGACCCGGCGGAGATCATCATCATCGGGCACTGGTTCCTCTTGATCTTCAGCAGCTTCCCCCCTTGCAGCATCATTGGGCACATCATCTGGTTCCTCTTGATCTTCAGCAGCTTCCCCCGTTGCAGCATCACCGTATTCAGGGGGCACATAGTTGTCATCGTCCTCTTCTTCTTCGCCGTCTTCCATCATAACCCCTATTTCTCCGTGCCTCGTCCAAACATTATAGTGTGGCATGAAACCCTTGTAAAGCAGGTGGGTGTGAAGGATTTTCCGGTCAGAGTAAGACTTCGTATTCCCACATATAGGGCATGGACAACACATAAAACCATTCTGCTTGTTTGCCTCAGCCACTTCGAGAAAATCATGCACGCCCTTAATGTACTCGGAGGTGTGTCTGTCACCGTACATCCATTGCCGGTTCATCTGCGTGCATTATATATAATTAAGTGTGTCAAAAACCATTACAGAACATCATGAATAGATAATTAAGTGACCAAATTAATAGAAGTTCATCATCACATTAAAACCAAAGTACATACATAGTTCTCATCTAACAACATATATATAGCTCTCCAGAGCATCTAATTAATTAAACCATACATTGAAACTATGTAAAACATTTCAATGCGAAAACAAATGCGATCATAATCGCAACCAAGGTAACAATTGATCCAACGGCATAATGATACCAAGCCTCGGTATGAATGGCATATTTTCTAATCTTTCTAATCTTCAAGCGCATTGCATCCATCTTGATCTTGTGATCATCGACGACATCCGCAACATGCAACTCCAATATCATCTTCTCCTCCTCAATTTTTTTATTTTTTCCTTCAAGTAATTGTTTTCTTCTTCAACTAAATTTAACCTCTCGACAATAGGGTCGGTTAGAATTTCCGGTTCAACCACCTCCTAGATAAATAAAATCTATGTCACGTTGGTCGGCATATTTGTCATAAACAATAAATGAACCAAATAGTTATAAAAAGATAATATATACCACATCCGAATCATAGACAGGACGAGGGCCGACGGGGGCGGATACCAAAACCATCGCACTATGTAATAAGAAGGAATAATAAAAGTAACAAAATTAGACAAGTATCTATCTAAAGTAAGAATTTTTTTCCTTTCAAAAAGAAGATAAGAACAAGAGGCTCACCACGGTGGTGCTGGCGACGAGATCGGCGCGGGCGATCGACGGCGGTGAAGATGGGGATGGGAAGTGACGGACCGCTAAACCTAGACAAATCTCGGGGGAAATGGAGCTCGGAGGTCGAGTTTCGAGAGGAGAAAGATTAACTAGTGTGGCTCAGACATTTCATCGAACACCTCATGTGCATAGGAGGTGAGCTAGAGCACCCAAATGCCCTCCCCTCGCCGGCCAGAAAAAACAGAGCACTGTGGAGTGCTCTGCTGTGGCGATGGGGTATATATAGGGAACTCATTGGTCCCGGTTCGTGGAACCAACCGGGACTAAAGGCCTTTGGTCCCGGTTGGTGCCACGAACCGGTACCAATGCCCCTTTAGTCCCGGTTGGTGGCACCAACCGGGACCAAAGGCCTTGTGCTGCCCCGCGTCAAAAGTTTAGTCCCACCTCGCTAGTTGAGAGGGCTCGAGAGTGGTTTATAAGCGCTGCTGCGCCCACCCTCTCGAGCTCCTCTCAACTCCAGTCTTTCGGGCCTAACCGTTCTCTTTGCCTGTGGGGCCTACTGGGCCTTCTGCGGGCCTGAATCCTGGCCCATGGATGGGTTTCAAGTCGTATTCAGGCCGTGGTGGCCAAGTAGGTGGCATAATTTTTTTTCTCTGTTTTTTGTTTTCTCTTTTGCTTTATTTGTTCTGTTTTGTTTCTACTTACAACAAAAAACTTATTTATTTTATTTCTAATTACTTATGTATTTTACTTTAATTATTTTACTTTTATTTATTTTACTGCAGCTATTTTTATCTATTTTACTGCTGCTATTTTTATTTAATTTATTAAGGTTTATTTATTTTAGTTACTATAGTTTATTTTATTTTATTTTATTAAGGTTTATTTATTTTATTAAGGTTTATTTATTTTATTAAGGTTTATTTATTTTATTTAATATAAAAAAATGAACATAGATGCGCCTATAGAGAAAATTCAACCTAAATTCATAATAAATTTCTATGAAATTCAAAGAAATTTACTGTGAATTTAGGTCAAATTCCCTGTATAAGGGCATCTATTTTCACTTTGAGAGGAGCTCAACAAGGCAGAGAGGGACGGGCTTATAAACTGGTGTGAGCGCCCTTCGGTTGGCGAGGTGGGACTAAACACTGGCCGCAACTAGGACCAGCCCTTTAGTCCCGGTTTGTGGTATGAACCGGGACTAAAGGGTGGTGGGCCAGGAGCGTGGCCCATTGGTCCCGGTTTGTCCCACCAACCGGGACCAAAGGGGCCGGACGAACCGGGACCAATGCCCCCACGAGGCCCGGCAGGCCCCTGGCCGCACGAACCGGGACCAATGCTCGCATTAGTCCCGGTTCGTGACTGAACCGGGACTAATGTGGATATTGCCCTGTGAGCAAAGCCCAGTTTTCTACTAGTGACTGGTCGATTTCCCTTTGAACTACAATTTTGGCCTTCTTGATGGCCACAACACGTTGATCAGATAAGATGCCCTTATACACGGTGCCATGCCCACCGCCGCCAAGGATCCGGTTATGGTCAAACTTGTTGGTTGCTTGCTCTAGCTCTTGTAAGCTGAAAATTTTCATCTTTTCAGCTATATCTTTGTTCGAAGAGATTAACTGTTGCAGAAGCAATCCATGGTTTTTCTTGAACAACTTCTGTCTGAACTTCTTGGCTCTTCGTTTCTTGAGTTTTTTTGTGACTTGGGCAACACCTAGGACTGAAGAAAGTAGGCCAAAACCAGCAGCAATTGCTATTATGGTAATTAGACCTGCAGAAAGCAAACGTAAGAATGATAAAACAGTATATGTTTTGTTCACTTCAAGAAATCAAGCTGCTGCATTAAATCTGTTTCAGACTACTCAACTATACCATAAAAATGTTTTGTTGGTATATAAATATCTACTAGACCATTCATATTGGAAGTACTTTATAGTCATTCTTTTATTTCTTTTTGTTATCCATGTCTGACTGATCTACGACCCTACTGATGCTTTGAGTTAGCATTAGAAATAACTAACTGTAAACTGAAGGATTAAGCAGTTAGGTCCTAGCAGCAGCAGTATTTAAAATTTAACTTTCTAGTAAAACATATCTGTATATTAGGCAAAGAACTAAACTCACAATAGTTGATGAACAAAACATGGACTTTTCTCTTTGTAATTGTCACCAACAAAAGCCTTATTGAGTGTGTTTTCCGTACTTGGTAAGTTGATGATTCTTTTCTTTGCTGAGCATCGGTATGTCCCTGGCATATTGATGCAGGTCCCATGGCAGGGATAAACACCTGGCTGTAGGCATTCGTTGATATCTGAAGGAAAAAAACACAGTTGGAATGCAGGGGGGTTTATAGATCGAATGGAAAAAACTAAGATAGCACACACGCATGTTCTGTCGTAACGTTATAACTACCGCAACTACGTAAATTAGAGCCCAGCAGAATCTACAAGTAACATACCTTGGCACCCATCAGTGATGTAAGGGGTTGCCCTCGTATCCTCGAATCTAGTATCAGAGTAGAGGATAGTAGTTGAATCTAGTATTGTTTTGTTTTGGCTAACATAGTGTACATAGGTTCTTACTGGTTGGCTGCGCCCCCTCCTTGAGTTGAATTCAAAGTCCTTTCCAAGATTCCAAGCAAGGAACCTCGAAACGACTACCAATAAACTGTAGTGACTAAAGTTGCAGGGCAGAATAATTGAAACGTGAAGGAATTTTTTTAGCAGGATAGCATGTTATATTGTGAAGATGAAATTTCATAGGGAAGACAGTCTTGGCCCTTTCTAGAACACGCAATTATCTTTGCAATTCCAAATTGCTAAAGTGATTGAACTGCCTCATTTTTCGAGTTTGACATAGCAGACCACATTTACTACATGGTGACTGAACTGGTTAATGTGATCTTCTTGTGTTACAATGGAACTTAATGGCTGAAATTAATTTTACTTTATACATTTTTCTTATCTATTAATTCACATGTTCTAATTTGACCCCCACCAAAATAGAACCTGTGAACCCTTCCTTTTTCTCTCGGAAGAGATTATAGGAATGATTTGCCTTTTAGAGATTATAGGAATGATTTGCTTACCATCAGAGCACAAACTCATGAGTTTTATACTCTCCCACACAAATATAGATATTAATTAGATACAGTAAGAAGTGTCAGCCACTGGATGAAAAATAGGCGGAGGTGAGTGTGTAGCGGTACCTTGGCATCCGTGACGCATGTAAGGATTGCCTTCGTATCCGTCCAAGCAACTGCACCTTATTGCAAATCCATTAACATAGGTAACGACGCTGTTCAAACTTAGGCATCTCCAGTGAGAGATATTAGGATCATAGAACACTATATCACGGTCACGCTCTTGTTCCAGCCACCAAATTAATACGGTGGGTACGGCTCCGGGGCTTAAACTTCCCCAATGGTGGTCATAAGAACCGAAGGTGTTATTAAGCATCACCCCCGCATTCCCGTTGAACCACTCGCGATCGACTATGAGCGTGGCTACTGACTCCGACGGTTGGTAACTGGCATCCGTATAGTCCAAATCCTTGAACGTCACCTGGTACACGGCCTCTCTATCGACCAAATCCTTGAACATCGTCTGGCAGCAGCCAACGCCCGAGCATGAGGTGAACTCCTCGGGGCCCTGATAACCATCGCACAGCGCGGCGCAGGCGCTGATGTGATTGGGAGCGCTGCCAAAAGGGTCAGGGCAACGAGGTAGCCGACGAAGTTGCATCCGATGGCCACGAATACGTTGTGCTCGGACGACAGAGCGAGCTGCTGCCCGCCGGTACCCGTTAGGCCGCTGACCCACGAGCCGTTGGAGTTGATGAAAGATGGCATCCGCGTGCTGTTTCTCATAGGGCCGGACCGCGTGGCAATCACGGTCTTGCTCTGCACATGAACCGTGCCATCCACCAGGGAGATGGCATCCACCTCCACGCCGTTGCCCAGGAGCAGCTTCGGAGGGTGGCGTGTCTCGTCGCAGGTGAGGTTGAAGCCCGCGTGGAAGCAGCCTTGCCGGAAGCCGAAAGGGTAGGGGACGATGACCCTGCCGCAGGCCTCCGGGCAGCCAGGCAAGGCTAGTGGGACAGCGGCGACTGTTGCCACGATGAGCTGAAGGGCCATCAGCGCTGGCACGACGAGCTTTGCTTGTGGCGTGCGAGATACAGGCTTACCGGAAGTTGCATGAGCACACATGCTGTTACTGTTTGGTTAGCTTGGCTTGGGAACTAGCTAGACAATGGTGATACTCGTACTAGTAATCGATCTCCTCTATAAGTTGTCTAGAAAACCTTTCATCTTTCTAAGTTGACTTCAAGTCTCCAGTGCCGATAGGTTTTATTGGTCCGGCACCAAAAACAGTATTTCGTTATTCAACTTCATCTCAAATATGTCTATTTAGTACTATAAAGAAAACTCTCCGTGGCATAATCAGTGATGTGACAATTTTTGGGTTTACATGGAAGCTCGTGTCCAACTTGTCTGTGCCGATAGTGATGCTCATGGACTATGGGGGCATCGATCGCTATGCTGGTCACTTGGTCGTCGCACCGTGCCATCCAGGGCATGGAGATAGATACCCCATGTCCTATGCTGATCCTATGCACTATGCCTATAGTGATCTCGGTGGACTAAGCTGGTCACATAGTCGCCATCTCGCACCGTGCCATCCAGGGCAACAAGGAGATGCCCAGTTGACCACGCTCGCCGCAGGTCTCCAGGCAACCAGGCAGTGGCAATTCGAAAACCTCAAGAAAAGGAAATTACCTCAATGCTGCTCAGCCCCCGCCTAGACGCCCTCGAATCGAACTCCTCTCTGAAGTACCGGAGCTCACTTGAGCATTTCATCAAACAGCTCGCCTGCCCAGCCAAGATCCTCCACCTGAACTCTAATGGACTCACGAAAGGGATCGATGCGCTGCTGCGCCACCGGATGCGTGCGTAACCGCAACGCCCGCCGCGCTGGCCTGCCGCCGGCAGCCAGGCGCTATGCCGCCGACCAGGCCCCAATCCGACGACCGGCGCTGCATTTTCTTTCTCCCTCAGTCTACGGTGCTCTCCAGCGACTGACTAGGCGCTGTATGGACTGACCCACCTACTTAAAAGCCCACGGCCTGCTTAGAGAACTTAAATTTTCCCGCCTGAACCACGTTAGCTATGTCTCGCCAGTACCGATTACCAGCTAGCAGTTCGCTAGCTGCCGCTCGTGTGGCTGTAGGTTCGTACGGATTCAATTTTCTTCATTTTTTGTTTTGTTTTTCTTTCTTTCTTCATTGTAATTTGGTTTTATGGGTTTTCTTTGTTTTTCTAATTTCTTTGTTGGTTTTATTAGTTTTTTTAATACATGTCTATCTTTTTACAGTACATAATTTACATTCTTAGCGCACATGTGAAACATTTTTTTGATACAAGTTGGATATTTTTAAAATAAATGATGTATATTTTTCTTAAATACATGAACAAATTTTCAAATACACGTTGTGCAGTTTTTAATAGCAATAAACATCCTTTTTAAACTACACAAACATTTTTAAAATTTTATAAATATTTTTAAACACATGAATATTTCTTAAAATATCACATACATTTTCAATGGAAATAAACCTTCTTTAACCTACGTGAATACTTGTTTCCATTGTACAAACATCTTTTTAAATGTCACTGACATTTTTCTAAATGCAGGAGTATATTTTTAAAATATCATCTACAATTTTGTATTGATACGAAATAATTTTTTACATTGTGTAGACATTTTTTCAAAACTTTCACATACATTGTTTTTGAAACAAAGGAACATTTTTTCATTGTCACGAACAGTTTTCTTGAAAGTTATCAACATTTTTTAAACTCTGAAACTTTTTTATACTATCTTAACATATTTTAAATTCATGGTTTTTTTAATATCTAAGTAAATTTAATCTTTTGAAATATATGCATTTAAAATATAAGTAAAAGTAAAAAGAGAAAAAGAATGTAAAACATAGTTTTTTTTTTAGAAGAAGGTAAAACATAGTTAAGTGATGTTAGTGTGGCGACCCACGTCCTTACTGGGCCAACCCACCAGTGGCCTGTAGCATGCTCGTGGGTGAGGGAACCGTTTGTCGCTATAAGCGAGACATAAACACGCTTCGGCTGAACTGCTGAAACTGCAATTCTTGTGTTCATATTCATGTTAAAGATTATTATTCTACGAGCTTGTAAGATCTGGTCATCTTAACTTTCCAGAACTTCCCGTAAATCTCAACCAAAAATGCTAGACTTACGGAATTAGCCTACACAAAGATCGCCCCCCTTGATTATGCTTTCTGTAAACCTGCTCCCTAATTTCAACCCGGCCCCTGCCGATTTCAACCACCCATATGCTTTCTTCCACATCAGGTCATGAGTGAAAGGGTTTTTATAATTTATACCACTAGTTGTGTTCCACTACTCAGTTTGGCCATCAAAAGTCACAGCTACTAAAAATGTCATCGTTCCGTGAGATGCTTACTCAAAAATGCCATTAGAAACCTAAAAACGCCATTGTTCCATTAGATGTTTCCTTGAAAATACCATTAGACACTGTTATTGCCAGGTCAAACATGTTGACCATGTTATATGACCAAAATACCCCTGGACCCACATGTTAGTTTCTCTATCTCATAATGATAAGTGTGAGCCCCACTTGTCAGGAGTAAGCAAGCGGATAATTCTACATGAAAATAAGAACGTTGTTGGGATCAAGTGGGACCCACACATTATCGTAGTGAGATAGAAGGAGTGCTGACATGTTGGTCCATGGGTATTTTGATCATTGTAACATAATAAACAAACTTTGAGCTAACAGTGATGGTGTCTAGTGCCATTTTTGAGCAAACGCCTAACGGCCCGATGGAAGTTTTGAGCAGTTGAAATTTCTAGTGGCAAAACTGAGTAGTGGGAATATAACTAATGGCATAAATGATAAAAAAAAACCTAAATGAAATTTTATAGCCCCTCCTGTAAGTGTACTATTATTATTTGTAAGCTCTTATTTTCTTTGTGAATTGTATGTTTGTAATCTCTTGGATCAATGTCGAACATCATATTCTACAGGTTATGTAACATATGAACCCAAAAACACACTAAAAATTAAAAAATATATGAACATTGCAAAATAAGTGTAATTTAGGAGACTCGAATTTTCAAGCCACTCCGAACTAATGAGGCTTATCTTATATATGCAACACTAAATCCATATTGTTCATATTAAGCTCCACCAAAATAAAGTTTTGAATCCTTTCCTTTTATCCCACCATTATGGAGTTTCCGATTTAATGTTTTTTATGTACGATCAAAACTATTACATATCAAAAGCCAAACATAACTTGTATGGTGATTTCATCAATTTTGATAGTGCACGACTCCAACCTCCTGTGGGCCGATTGACAAAGTCTCATCGTGGCTCCCGGCCCCCTGGCATCATTGTCTCGTGGGCGACTCGAGAGGGCTATAATTAAATTAACACCGTCAGGCTTCCATCCTTGCCCCCCCCCCCCCCACCTGCCCACCTGCTAGCAGTGGCGGCGCAGATCTTCTGTAGCCTACTCTTCCTTCCTGTGTCTCAAGCGTGACTGCTGATTGATGTTCATCGACTTCGACTACGTCCTCGACGTCTTCAACATCATGATGAGTCAAACCACTGAATCCAAGAAGAAGACTGTCGAGGATGCTCCCGTCGCCGCCGCTGCTTTAACCGGCCGACTGGAGGGTATAATCCGTTTATCCCTCTCTTGTTTATTCCTATTTTAGTGGTACGATCTGTTTACATAGATGTTTCTACTCTGTGTGTAGTACAACACATGCTTGCACGGTAAAATATCACAATGAGGTTAACACTGCTAATGTTATCATCATGTTTTGTTCCTGGATTAAATCAATTGAAAAATTGGCAATTTAAACAACATGTTATTCCAATCTTAGGTCCAAAAAATGTGAACGACAGCAAAAAAATCATAGCAGTAGAATAACTTAGGAATCTCCAAATAATTGTAAGGACAGACAAAAATATAGGTAAATAACTGAACAACACACCACCGTGATTCCATACCAGCAGTAGGCGTATATGGACACTTTCTGTATGTGCTTATCCTCCAACTGTACTTTGTGTGCACCATTAGATGTACAGTTCCCTAACACTGATGTATAGGCTGCGCTCTGTGGTGACTACACCGTTTATCGTTTCTTTCTTTAACTCCTCAAGCTTTAAGGCCTTTTTGATTCACAGGATCTAAAAAACACGTGAATAGGAAAACATAGGATTGAAATGTCATGGTCATCTCAGTCCTACAGGATTTTGGGTTGTTTGATTGTATCATAGAAAATACAAAGAATTCTTTCAGAGAGGTTTGGAATGGATGTTAGAAATCCTATGGGAAGTAGTGCAAAGAAATCCTTTGAAAAAATTCCTATAGGATTTAAACCAACATAGAAATAATCCTGAGAATCCTAATCCTCCAAAAAAACATATGAAATCCTTTGAATCAAAGGATCCCTTAATATGCAAGGCAGAGCACATACCACTATGCTAAAAAGGTAGACATTCTTACTGGGTTGTTTATTCATTAGTAGTACGAACATACAAGAGAATTATCGCCGTCATTCCATTGTTAGCATGTGAGCTAAAAAAGTCATTAACATATAACTGACTTGCAAAACATTTAGAGTACAAGTTTAATGTTGGTAGTGTGCAACTTCCGATGATATAATTTTGTGGATTTTCAGGCAACTGAGGATTAGCAAAAGCGCATTCTTGTCATTGTATTGTGCTTAGCCCCACGAAATAAACGTTGTGAATCCTTACATTTTCTCTCAACATATAGTATGCTACGAACTTTCTAGTATATTTTCCTTCCCTAAGACAATTTTTTTCTCAAATACGCACGAGCGTGCGTATCATTCATTAAAGAAGGAGGAGGAAAGAATCCCAAAACTCCACATCTATAATACCTAAATAGTTGATCCCCACTATCTTATTTCTTTTGACATGCAGCCTATCCACCTCATCAACCTATCCACCTCAGCTATCCTGCCATGTCATCGGCTTTCTACAAAGTGGTTATTCGGTTTTTGTCCTGTGGTTTGTTTTTCTGCCCGTTCAGTTTTCTGTTGCTAGCAAACTGGCAGCCCATTAGTCTAGCGTACATGGCAGCCCATTCGTTTCTAGTCGTTTTGTTTTCTGCCACTAGCGAACTGGCAATTAAAGCAGCCCACATCATAGATACTCACGAAATCCATATTGTGCCGTCTTCTCCCCTTCCTTTCATCTTTTTTTGCCCTCCCTATAAATTAGCTTGATCTCCATATGATCGCAATACTGCTTCTCCTTGCGATACATACGAACCATTCTAAAAGACCAGATGCATCATATCCTCCACGGCTCCACCTCCTAGGCTCTCAGTGCATTTTCTCTAATGAACAAAGCAGCGCTTCGTCTGCTCATCTCATCTTCGGCCGCCGCCGCCGGAATCCAGCTCTGCAACGCACTACCATGTCACCACTCAAAGATGTGGCTCGATCTCGGCGGAATCAGGCCTCAACCTATTCAGGTGGGGTATTCCGGCGCGATCTCGACGAGGCATGGAGGGTGTCTCTGTCCGATGCATGTTTATATATCGCCTTCAAGATTCGTCTTCAAGGGCGGACTACAACTGCGGCGCACAGAGCATCGAGCGATGGTGTTTCTCCGTGACCAGGGTTGGCTGCGGGTGTTCTTCTACGTCTGCGGCTTCGTCGTCCTTTGCGTATTATACTGTTGCAGGAGTACTACCTTAATACAAGTCCAGTAATCCTGCGCGGTGTAACTTTCAAAAAAGAGAAGAGAAAGGTGTCGCCGGGGACCTGCAGCGCCTCCCCAGTGCCCCACATCGGCTTCGCCTAGCCGGGCTCCTCTGACCTTCCGCATCCGCTTCACTTGGCTGAGGCCGCCCTCCACACTCCACTCGGCTCCATCGCAAGGCAACATGAACCTTGCTGCTTCTCGTCGTGAAGTCCCTTCAGTCCTCCCTTTGCTCTGGCGTGGAGCTCGGCGAGCCGGTAGGTGTGCCTTGCATTGGGCGAGGAAGAACAGGGCTCTTTGCAGTTGGGATCTGCCTAATTAACTCGATCTTGCATATTGTAGGTACAAAATCAGCTACAAAGTAATTAATCTTATCAGGTACAAAAGCATATTTTAGTCACTGCTCCCAACAGCCAGAAGTCACAGGACCAAGGTTCAGTTAACCTGTTAACAGAGTTAATACATAACCTGTACCTCTTATCCCTTTCCCCTCCTCTGTTTCTAGCTTAACACGGCTTGGTAATGGCCAGCTGTACTTTCTGCACAGCGTTAACATTACCTTCATGTAATTGACCTCGGTCACTCAGGTTTCATACATGTTTTCAAATGCATAAGACAGAAACTGCTCTGCTTTTTCTTTCAAAAAAAAGTTATTAAATAGTATACCTGACTTCATGCCCATATATTTGCAGCCAAGAAATTGTGATTTTGGATCCATCTCCATGGCCCATTCCATGAATCATCACCTTGCCAAGATGAAGTTCATGTGCCTTTACTTTGTTCTTTCCTACTCACCCGATTTTCCTTACTATTCATGCATCTATTATTCTGTTTGTTCCATGCTTAAAGCACTGGAATTCCTGCTATTTATTTCCCATGGTCATTGGCACCTTTAGTCCTAGAACATCTGTAGTTTTCAGATATAGTTTTTCTTCGAGAGATTAATTTTATGTCATTGTTTCTGGAGGAACCCACCTTTTAAGTTAATTCAGTATCTCTGCTCTTTTACTGCTCCTACTGCTTTGTTGGGAGATGCTTACTGAATTGCTTAACACAAGCTTTAACGCGTGAATCAAACTAGCAATTGTGCAATTGTTTTTTATTAAGCATTTGATAGCTCAAGTGGTGCTATTCCAATGCACTTTTTAGTTTTTGATGGTGCTCTTGCTGATTATCTTAATGCCTTTACAACAGGACTCACATATAATACACAATAAGTAATCGGAATTTGTACATAACCTTTCATCGCATCTCCGTTTGAGAATCCGGCTCTTAGAGTGTTTATATACAATATTGTTAATGTAAATGATATGAGATTACCTATGCCATAACACTATATTTGCTATCTTTATAATTATACTGCAAGTATTATGTCCATTCCAAAAAAAATCATCTTAAGATCATATATCCATCTTATTCAGACAAGTTATTCTATTTATGCATTATCACGTGGCGTAGGAGTAGGACTAAGAATTCCCGCAGCAACGCGCGGGGGAATTATCTAGTTGTTGCAGATGCGGGTCTTTTCCTTCTCTAAGACAATTATGTGCATACTTGTATTGAAGTTCAATCTCTGGATATATAGATTTTTTTATCCAGGTAGCCAAGGTAAAATTAGTCATGTTATTGATAATGTTAGAAATGTATTCGAACTATTATTCTAATTCCTTTAAAATTCCAGCTATAGAATGCTAAATTTCTTTTTGCCAAATTTGCTAGACCGTGGTGATGTCTAGTATACAAAATGATACACATGAGGCAATTATCTCTCATATAGAGCCATGAGATTTTCTGAAAACTCTCATGCATATATAGGTTATTCCACTTTTAGGTAAAAAAATGTAAATGACAGAGATAAAGAAATCGTAGCTGTGGAATATTGTAAGAACCCCAAAAATGACTGCAAGGATAGTTTAAAAAAAATGCGTACTCCCTCTGTAAAGAAATATAAGAGCGTTTTGATCACTAATTTTAGTGATCTAAACGCTCTTATGTTTATTTACAGAGGAGTAGTAAGTAACTGAACATTATGTACCCGTGGTTCCATACCAGCAACAGGCATATATGGACACTTTCTGCATGTGCTTATCTTCGTACTGGGCAATGCTGTTTCGCGCTCGTGCGCTGTAACAACAATATTAGATGTGACCTAACGAACGCTCACTTTCTGAATAGTGTGATCAATAATGTGTTTGGTAGGAGTGGTAGATGTGACCTAAAGCAGGAACTATTATTTTATTTTTGGCCCCACGGTTGATCTCGGACCTGCATACCTACCTGTAGGGCATATCCTGTACTGAAACGTCTTTCTGATTAATTGTACAACCTGATTTACCTTTAGACTACAATTAAATACTCCATTTATCCGTGTTTATTAGGCCGGTGGCGTACAACTAAATGAGAAAAGAGAGCATAAATGAGGTCACTATGATACAAAACTATGATACTCCCTCTGTAAACAAATGAGACTGGTACATTGGCACGTGCAAAGCACGTCAAAAATTTATAAAGGCACACCGTGAAACCATAAATTGAGGATAGGTGACAAGTTTTGGCAGACTCAGAATGGGGCCTTGCGCCATTGATGTGTACGCTGTCTCACAGACTAGCTTCCGGTGCATGTGCAGTGAGAGGAGCGGTTGGTCAGAGTATCTTCAGCCGTTGGCCCCTCAGGCGGCGATTTTACGCGCCCCTTGGGGCGAGCCGGCGTTAAAATTGACGCGAGGGCGAGCGGGTGGGTCGCCCATGCATTTTTTATTTGAATTCGGCAAAGTTCGGTTAAAATTCAGCAAACTTGATATTCATATTGAACATGTTCGGCGTTTTACATAAATTATTTAAAAAAAGCAAACTACGGGGCGAAGAAGTCGATCAGCGCGGCGAAGTCGCCGCCGTCCTCGTCGTCGTCGGCGGCCTTTTCCTTCTTGATGGCGCGGCCGCCACTGCTGGACCCCTGCCGCCGTCTCCATGGCGGACAGGCGGTGGCGGCGCGTCGTCGTCGCTGTCGTCGAGGACGATGATGCCTCCCTCGTCCCGGCCACGGCGGCGAGCTTCGAACCGCGCGAAGGCAGCGCGCTGGCGCTCCCTCTCTGTCTGCACCCAGTCGTCACGCGCCGATTTGAGGGCCGCTTCGTCGTCAAGCGCCTCCTCCTTGACGGGCTCCGTCTTCACGACAGGGAGCCCCGGCTCCGGCTTGATGGCGGCGAGGCCCGGCTCCGTCTTGGGCTTGACGAAACGCGGAGGAGCCGAGGAGGCGGCACGCCGGCCGCCCTCGTTGATGACGATGCCGGCGCTGCGGGTGCGCCGGCCGAGCGGCGTCTCCGCGGCGGGCTCTGCCTTGACGCCGAAGAGCGCCGGCGAGCCGGAAGAGTGGGAGGAAGAGCGGGAGGAGGAGGAGGCGGCGAACCTCCTGGGCACCCACGGCCCGGCGCTCCCGCGAGGGGCCGGCACGCCCACCGCGGCTGGGTACGCTGGCGGCAGGTTGTTGCCGCCCTCGAGGTGTGCGATCACCTCGTGCAGGGTGCGGCCGGGGACCCCTCACCAGACGCGGCGGCCGTCATTGTTCTTTGTGTCGCCGACCACCGGCGCCCCGTTCGTGGACGCCCGCCTCTGCGCCTGCCGCCGCTGGAAATATTCCGTCCAAGCCACGTGGTTGTCGGCGGCGTACTGGGGGAGGGCGCGCTGCTCCTCCGATAGGGACGAACGCACATGGTCGACCTTGGCGGCGAAGACACCGGGGCGCACGTCGACGTCGGGAACAGGGGGATGGGGACGCTGCCGTTGCTGAACTTCCACCCCGTCGGCCCGGCGCGCATGTCCGACGGCGCCGGGATGTTCGCCTCGAAGAGAAGCCAGGACTCGCACTCCTGGAGCGTGCGGCGGCCGAAGCCGTTGGCCGCCGTGGCGTCGCCGGGGAAGCGTTCGGCCATGGAGAGAGAAGGGGAAGGAGAGGGGAGGGGAGAGCGGCAGAGCTCGGCGGCGGAAGGGAGGGATGGCGACTGGTTTGGGCTCGGCGGACTCGGGCTGGTGTGGCCAGCGGCGAGGGAGGCCTCTGTTTTATATAGCCCCAGGCCGTGTAAACGTGTGGCAGAAGGGAAGGCGTCGCCGCGCCTGCCCGCCCGTGACGCGCCGCCCATGAGGAATCAATGGCAAGGCTGACCGGCGGCAGCCTTGCCATTGATTCCCCGTGGGGAACCGAGGCGTTCTGGGGAAGACGAGGCGCGTGCCGCTGACTCGGCGGGCCCGCCGAGCTTTCGCACCAAAACCCCTCGCTCCGGCGCCCCCGAGCGCCCCCCGGGTTCGGCCTGGGGCTACCGGCGCCGATTTCGTCCCAAGCCGGCGAAAAAGGGGTTCCTGGGACGCGAATGGGCCGAATTTTAGGCGTCGGCGCGGCAAAAACGCCTGTGGAGGGCCTGTTGGGGCAGCGGCTGGAGATGCTCTCAGAATAGCTACCCGCACAAATAGCCGGTAGCAGCGAAGCAGCTGAACTTTTGTTTCAAAACCAAGTATATGTGATCTTTCTAGAAAACCACAATAACTTCATTGCACTGTAGCAGGTACTGTAGCATCGAATCCCACCGATTTTGACCATTGGATAACTTCTATCAATGGTTCAGATTGCTTCTCAGTTTTGTGATTCAAAAGTTCAAAACTGATACACTATATAATACTCTAGTATAGAAAAGAGAGGATAAATGAGGTCATTATGATGCCAAACAATGATACTCTTATATTTTTTTACGGAGGGAGTACTAGCAAACTCTCATTTCGGTTTATAGGGCTTATCTACAAAAATCCGTTTGTTAAAACTCCGACCATTGTCCAACATGAAGACAGCGATGCCAAGTTCAGTTAGGATAGGACACGAAGACAGTGACTCAAAGAAAGCAAAGGAATGATTGAGTTCAACACAGTGAAGTCAAGTACAGTAGGACACAAACTCCACACATGCCGATGGCAACGAGCATGTTATTCCCAACAAACAGAAAACCCCTGCAAACCATGTGTTCTTCATGCACCGGCGGCCGCCGGACTGACATAGACGAAGGCATCCAGCTCAAGGACGGCGTTCCTCCCGGTCCAGCTCGCAGTTTTCCAGAGCACGTACCCGGTGGCCATCCTGAAAACCCCGGTCCCGCCAACCACCGCCAGCTCCCGCTCCGGCATCGCGATGTTGTTGCAGCCCATCACGGTCAGCGAGCTCCCGTTATAAGGCCCGTCCTCGAGCAGCACGTTCATGGCGAGGAGCATCGCGGGGTCGCCCTGGGACGCTGTTACGTAGAATCCCTGGGCACGCCCGACGACTCTCGAGGCCAGAGTAGGGCCCTCGGTGAGGCGGTCGTCCATGACCACCGTGTCACCGAACCGGGCGCCGCCGCCGGAGCCCTTCAGCGGCTGGCCGGTCCCGTTGACGATTAGAACGGTGGTGGGCTTGGGACCAGTGTAGGCGTCGTGCATGTAGAAATGGAGATGTTTGGGGGCGTCCTGCTTGCCCACGCCGTCGACGGCCGAGGCAAAAAGGACGGTGGCTATGCCCCGCGAGTAGCGTAGCTAGAGATGCGGATGTGAGGTGGGAAGCCATGTTGAGTGTGAGAAAGGCCGGTGTGTCGATGTCCTTAAATAGCCATGCAAGGCACTAAGGATCAATCATTAGCACGGGGGAAACAAATAAGTTCGTTTGTTAATCCATAGCTGGACACCAGCTGAGATGATCCTGGGTGAACAAAATTCAAAAAAAGTCTGAATTTTTTTGTACTTCAAAGATGAACAAGTTTTCTATGTGCGTGCAAATTTTAATGACCATGTGACATAAAGGAGCTCAGGGCAGAAATTACAAAATCAGTGCTCCGAAATTAAAATTTGAACCTTTCTTAAAACTCTGGGTTTTCTTTTCTGACCAGAGCTCCTCTGATATCATATCACCACGAAAATTTGCAAGCTCATAGGGAATTTGTTAAAATTGAGTGTAAAAAAATCATATTTTTTTTAGAATTTTTTTTCTATTTTTTTGTGTTCATGTGCAGGAGCATCTGAGCTCTTTTTTCGGAAAATGCAACAAATTTAAATAGAATAAAAATTGCAAAAAACGGCATCACAATATTGGCCTTGTTATTTTTTTTATAATGACAACATGGACACAGAAACTCACGTACACTCATCCTAAACGCACGTCATCACGTCTTGCTGAGAAAATATTCCGGCTTTATGAGACACACAAGTGTCAAAGATATGATTTGATCTCTGATGGGCTGGGTACTACCATCCTCCTAACCATCCAACCAAAGATTGATTCTCGTCCTTGTTATTTACGCACATGAGATAATTTAGAGCAATGGCAGGTACATCCTGAGTTTCTAAGCACAAGCAATTATCTTATGTTCAAACCCTTTCTACAATTTTTTCACCAAGAAAAAGATATGAAAATCTGTGTTTGGAGGGTTTGTACGCATAATCTAGCCCCTTGTCCTTTGTGTCTGCTATCTGCTTAGAGCATCTCCCACTGTCTCAAGCTTTCTTCCTCATTCTCTATAACACTAAGCTCCCTAGTTTTAAAGAGCCCATATTCAATTAAGGTCTCCAATTAGAATTGGGTCACCCGATTTTGATCAGGTCAACGATTTCCTAAAGCTCTCTCATTCAATTATTTTATACTATGCATTATACCTCCTAATTTTTAAGGCCTCACAATTAGTTGAGGTATTCAGTTTAGAATTGGGTCAATCAATTTTTACCGGGTCAACACTTTCTCAAGCTCTCTCATTCAATTCTTTTAATTCACTATGTTCCCTAATTTTGAAACTCTTTCATTCAATTGAGGTATTCAATTTTGGATTTGGTTAATGATTTTGATCGGGCCAACGATTTTTCAAATCAATAAGCGGCAACTGGCCTATAAAAACATATCAATACCGCGAAACCTCCCACCACGTGAAAAAAAAGAATGCACCGCCATGTGATATTGTAGCATCAATATAGTAGTACATGAGACCACTGTCACAAAAATTCCCCACATAGGATAGGTTGATTAGCGGATAACACATAATCACACCATGAAAGGCCCATCAAATACTGCATTATAAACAAAAATGAAACAATTTTCTTTAACTTTGACCAAGTTTAGAGCAAAAATATGTACATCTACAATATTAAACTAAAAAGTATGGAAATTCATTTCATGATGAATTTAAAAAATATTATGGATTTTGATATACTTCTCTACAGATTTGATCAAACTTACAAGGTTTGAACTTAAAAAAATTAATCTTATATTTTGAAACAGAGTAATTATTTTTTGAAGAAACCCAACAACACCAACGCCGCAGTAAAGCGCGCCCAACCCTTCTAGTAAAAGCTATTTCAGGGGGACCTTTTCTATTTTAATATTTCTTCTACTGAAATAGAAAGAATAAAACTGTGCAATTGGAGGTGGGGCGAGGGATATCAACCCAGGATTAATGAAGACTAACAATATCATAAACTATTTAGTGAGGATCTGATTTCATGGGGTTCATGCTTCTGTATTAGCTCCAGCCCTACTTGGCAGCATCGATGACGGCGACGATGAGCTCATGCCATGAGGGAGGACGAAGGATTCAACTTGCCTTTTATGCATGGACGGGTAAAACAAAACTAGTTCAGAGTTTTAGGGGGAATATGTTTTATCTAGTAGCAAAGGTTGGTAATTTTCATTATCTTAAATCTAATGGTCACAAACTTTTATCCCTCAAATAAACGGTTAGATGTTTTGCTCTTCTTTGGAATTTTCAGGCTAATTACTCCTTCTCCTGGTTGCTCGTCGTGTACTTTTAATACATAATAGATTTTCATGTGAGTTGTTATTCTTGACTCGTAGCACATCAGGTATTTTTGGTAATATGCAATAGATAGATGTCACAAAGATCGTGTGCAAAGTAAGTGGTCGTATCTACATCCCAGTTCAACTACATTTTTCTTTAAATTATTACACATACAGAAGTATACAACAATGAAAAGTGTTTAACCGGAGATCAAAAGAAAGAGAATTGAACAAAACTCACATGGTTAGGTTTCGTGTGATGGAACGGCACTGGGTCCCACATTTTTCTGGATTTATTTCAGGCTTTCCAGCACTGTTCGTTCAGTGGGAGAAGATGTTCCCGTCGACTACGAGGCGCCTGTAGTGACTTCGTCGATCTAAAGATGTTGTGTCAGCTCAGTATCGCGAAGGTGTTCATAGGGGTAGTGTGTGCGTGTATATGAGCATATGCGATTGTTCCGTTTAAAAAAAGATCATCAAAAGAATAATATTAGTCATATAAAAAATATTCCAACTACATGAACAGGAAGAAAATATGATAGATAAGTAAAATAAAAATGACACTAGGGGAGTTCAGGTTATGCATGAAATCTAACAGATTGTTAAGATCTTTATTGGCTATACTTGTAAAAAAATCTAAAGGAGGTCAAGGTACAAGACAATGGAGGCAGAGGTTGACAATGACTTGACACGGGAGATGTTGGGTGGTGTGAACTCTCTCTTCTTGTTGCTTCCAAAAGGTAAACTAAACAACATACTCGTATCATATTTACAGACCTAGATGATCAAGGTAAGAGATGGGCAAGTAGGCGTAGATTAGATAGTGAACTTCGACTTATTTATCTAATTGCTTCCATGCCTCATTCCTTCGCATAATCAATATCCATAAGTTCTGGATTTTCCAAGGCAATGCTAATTGCTAAATTTGCATTTCCTTCTCAAGTTCTCAGCAATGAAAGTACCTACAACAAAGCATTTCAGAAGTTTGTTTATAGATAATATACATCGATCTTCAAATCTCTGTGACGAAAATTCAGCGTAGGGATGTGAAGTATTTACAGAATGTACATTCATAGATACCTGTCAACATATATTCGCAAGATTTTGAAAGTCAGTATCAAGAACTAGATGTTTTAACTGTAAACAGTGCACCCGGAATAAATTTATTTACTTTCACATACAGAGTTATACATGACCCAGTGTGTATGAACTACATACATGGTTACAATTCAGAGTTCCAAATTGGCGCCCAAACTAATAATAGGAATAACACTTCACAATGTAAGTAAAATCATCTTGGAATTTCAGATGATTGGATGAACTCTTTTTCCAAGCTGTACAGTCTGGTTCCTTCTCCGCCTTTGTTTTCCTTGTATGACTGATCATTTATAGCATTCCAGTTCACTCTTGTGATCTGAGAACTAAGATTGACTATTGAGTTCTGAACATCCTCAAGTGTGGTCTCCACTTGTCTCATTGTAGGCCTTTCTTCACCTTTTAAACTTAAGCATGCTTCTGCCAGTCTTGCAACCACTTCAGCATCTTCAGCCCCTCCCTCCTCAACAATTTGTGTATCCAGAATATCTATTAATCGATTGTCCCTTATAAGAGACACAAAATGCGATGCTAGGCTTGTGACTTCTGATGAATGGGAACGAAAAACTGGTGTTACCCTTGTCAGTAACTCTGCTAGGATGACACCAAAGCTGTAAACATCGCTTTTCTCCGTGAGTCGACTAGTGTAGTAGTATTCAGGATCAAGGTAACCATGGGTTCCTTGAACAGCTGTAAGTATTCCTGTCTCGTCTATTGCAATTGACCTTGAAGCTCCAAAATCTGATACTTTTGATGTTAAAGTATCAGTAAGTAGTATATTTGCACATTTGATATCTCTGTGGTATACTGATATTGAAGCAGCAGAGTGTAGATATGCAATGGCCCTTGCAGTTTCCAGTGCAATCCTCAACCTATCTTTCCATGATAACGGGTTCTCACTTTGCCCATGGAGATGAAATGAGAGGGTTCTGTTTGATATGAACTCGTAAACAAGTAGAGGAACCTCTGTCTCTAGGCAGCAGCCAAAGAGCTTCACCACATTCCTATGGTTTGTCTGTGAAAGTATGACAACCTCGTTGATAAACTGGTCGATTTCCCTTTGAACGACAATTTTGGCCTTCTTGATGGCAACAATACGCTGATCAGATAAGATGCCTTTGTACACTGTTCCATGGCCACCGCCACCAAGGATGCGATTATGGTCAAATTTGTTGGTTGCTTGGTCCAGCTCTTCCAAACTGAAAATCCTCATTCTTTCTGCTATATCTTGGTTTGAAGAGATTAGCTGTTGCAGAAGCAATCCATGATTTTTCTTGAAGAACTTTCGTCTCAAATTCTTGGCCCTTCTTTGCTTAAATTTATTGGTGATTTTGGAAATACCCAGAAGAGAAAACACTATGCCAAAACCAGCACTAATTGCAATTATGGTAATCAAACCTGCAGATAATGAAAGTAAGGATCAATAGTAGTACACGATGTCTGCATTTCACAAATTTGAACTTAAATTTAAAACAACTCAGCCAAGCCATGACAAAGGTACACTTAGAATACTTATCAGAGCAATCATATTGGAAGTATTGTTTACACATCAGTGATCACCTGGTTTACTAGTTTTCCTTTTGTGTTGTCTTTTGTTTGTGAATGGTGATGCTTTCTGAGTATTAAGACGACTGATTTAAAACTGGAAAATGTATTTAGTAGCATTATGTAGTTGTTCTACTATTGTACTACATAACAGAAAATTTCGTTATTCTATGGACCTTAATAAACATTAAGCAAGGACTTGTACCAAGTGTAGTTATATTTGTACCTGGGAGGCGGCTGGCACTTTTTTTCACTGAACATTGGTATGTCCCTGGCATATTGGTGCAGGTTCCGTTCTGGCACACATCAGGCTGTAGGCACTCGTCGATATCTGAAAAGAGGGAGAACAAGTTCAGTTAAAAGGTAGAGTATGTTCAAAGTGCAGTTCATGTCTATTGAACAAGTCTTTTTTTTTGCGAACACGCAAAAGGCTTGCATGTCGGTGTATTAAGGTAGGGGAGAAAAGATAGTACAGAGTAGCTACAAACAGCGGCATACGATGGCCACGACGCTCATGCCCAGGCTCGCATGATCAGCGTACGATACAGTATAGCGCCCACGGCAACATTAAGCTAGCTATCGCCAGATACGACTCAACCCTGATGCCCCAGAGAGTATCCACAACTCTGCTATTCTGTACGCCTTTTCTTCCACGACTGCTCCGACGAGACGGCTTACATAGTCAACAAAGCTGCAACTTCATCAAATGGTGCCCACATACTAAATGGCTTGCAAGACCGCAACTTCACGTGCCGCCTTGTCCGCCCTGCTGCTGCCGAAGCACGTGTGTCGGGTGCTCGACGAAATGCAAAAGCTATATACTCCCTCCGTCTCATAATATAAGAATATTTTTGACACTAGAAAGTATGTAAGTTTTACTCTTTTAAATTTAGGGGATCGGCTAGAACCGATCAAAACTTAATGGAGTAAAGATAGTCCATTAAGCTTTACTCGGCCGTTTACTCCTCTATTTTTTAGGGATCGGCTAGAGATGCTCTAAAAGCCCAATATCACATTCACATATGCTACAGTATAAAAAAGTAACTACTCCTAATAGAAGAAGCTCTCTCAAAAATAAAGGGGCCGGTGTCGGAAGTATTACCTCCAGTCTCAAATTAGTTGTCTTAGATTTGGGACAGAGGGAGTAGTAGTTATAGTGGTAGGGGTGGTACCTTGGCATCCATTAACGATGTGAGGGTTGCCTTCGTATCCATTCGAGCAGTTGCAACTTACTGCACCGTAATTGTTGCTAACGTTGAGAGCGACGCTGTTCAAGCTTATGCATCTCCAACCAGACTCAGAACCGAGATCCCTCACGAGCAGGTCACGATCGGCTTCCACATCCAGCCACCATTCCAGCACCGTGGGTACGCTGGTCACGTTGGCATAGTTACCCAAATCCTGATATGTGGCACTTTGTACGGCTGCGATGTTGGTCCCGGTGAACCACCCGCGATCGACCATGAACGCAGCCCCGAACGGATGAGCAGCCCCGAACGGAGTGCCGCCCAGCCGATTGAACTGCACACCGTACGCAGCCAGACTCTGCGAGATGGTCGTCCGGCAGCAGCCGATGCCCGAGCACGAGGTGTGACCTGGATCCGGAATCCCGAAGTTACAGAGCGCAGCGCATGCGCCGACATTAGCCCCGTCTCCATTGCTCGTAACTGTTTCTTGGGCGATGAGGTAGGCGACGAGGCTGCACCCGGTGACCACGAAGACGTTGTGCTCAGTTGACACCGCCAGCCGCACTCCGGTATTCTGACCGGGCCAGGCGGCGGCGGGCCAGGCGGCGCCAAAGCCGAGAGATTGCGGCCGCGTCATGTTTTCGTAAGACCTCAAAATGCTTCTCTGGACACGCACCGTGCCTTCTGAGAGGGATATGGAGTCCACTTCCACGCCGTCGCCAAGAAACAGCCTCGGAGGGTGGTGTGTCTCGTCGCAGGTGAGGTTGAAGTTCCTCTGGAAGCAACCTGGTCGGAAGCCGAAAGGGTAGGGGACGGTGACGTTGCCGCAGGCCTCCGGGCAGCCGGGCAAGGCTACTGGACCAGCGGCTACCGTTGCCATGAGGAGCTGAACTGCCATCAGTACAACTACTATTGGCGCGATGAGCTTTGCTCGTGGGGAAGGAATGGAGGGAAGGAGAAGGATCATCTTCTCCTCCTGCAACTTGAGCATGCTGTTGTGAATTAGCTAGACGTACGCTTGGTGATACTCGTAAGAGAATGCTAATCGAACTCTTTTTATGTAGAAGAAATAATTGTTCGGTCTTCTCTTGCTTGATTTCAACTTCGAGCTGGTAGGGCAATAGACTAGTCACTCTGACTCTAGTTGCCTTTGGTCCTGTCTTAAATACTAGAAAAGCTTTGGTCTTCTCGGTTGACTGCAACGCCGACCGGGTACAGTAGTGCACGGATAGTCATATAGAATAGTACTTCCTCTGTAAACTAATATAAGAGCGTTTAGAACATTAAAATAGTGATCTAAACGCTTTTACATTAGTTTACGGAGGGAGTACTATATGGGCATATTTTGCCTGTCTAGTGCTAGCTGAGTTAGAACAGTCCTCATCCTAGAGTATTTTGTTCAACTTCAGCTCAAACGTGTCTCTTTGGTAAGGAAAAGTCTATGCCTTAGAAAGGAAGGGGAAACGCGTATGGCATAATCTCTTCTGTTTTAGTATGTGGAAACTCAAACTCGTGCCCAGCTTTTGGCTACTGTTGGTCAGGTCAGTGGTCACACCGTGCCATCCGGGTTCGGTGGAAGGCCTCGCTGAAGGTTCCCAGTGAACAGGCAATGGCAATTTTGATGACCGGCGGGCCGGGCGAGAGCAAAAGAAGAAAGTACATCGATGCAGCTCGGCCACGCCTAGGCGCGATCGACACCCCCGCTCGGCCGGAACTCAATGGAGCATTTCATCGAACACCTCCCCTGCCTGGTCCGGGACTCCAAATCGAACTAAGGAACTCATGACTTCAATCTTGAGTTCACGGGAAATATCAAGTTTTTAAGAGCATCTCCAACAGCCGCCGCAAATTTGTGATTTATAGCGCGCGCGCAATCGCTAACCGAGCTCCAGCGGGCGTGCAATAACCGCGCGCGCGGAATAAAGAGTTGAGCGCGCGGTTCGAATCGCCATCGCGCGCCGTTTATTTGCTGCGCCCGCTACCGCGCCGCACACTCGAGCGCCCGCTCGTGACTTCCACCTACCCCGACCCAGGCGCTGGCGTCGCCGCCCGCACCACCCCGGCCTATCCGGCGACCATTCCGGCGCTTCCCCGGTCTATCCCCACGCCGCTGCCGCTTCCTCCTTCTCCATCCGCGCGCCGCCGCCCCTCGCGCGCGCCATTCCTCCGGCGAACAGCGCCCGGCCTCCCACTGCCACTCGGCGCCCACAAGGTGTTCGACAAAATGCTTGCAAGGTATGTATTGCTTCAACTTCACATTTTTTACATGAATTTTGTGCATGTTGTTTGTAGTTTTTATAGTCTAGTTTAAATTGAACATTGTAGATGAGTTCGTCATATGATTCTTCCGAAGAAGAATTTGATATTGAAGAGGAGGAGGATCTTGCAATGATCCTAGCTATGCACATCAATAAAAAACCAAAGCACGGTGGTTCGGTTATGGGTCGGTAGAAAATTTGGAGGGATAGGATCGATGCCGACAACAGATTGATCAGGCACTATTTTGCGGATAATCCCGTGTACCCCGAGTCGTACTTCCGGCGCCGGTTTAAGATGAGCACCGAGTTGTTCAGACGCATTGCAGAGAAACTAGCGAGCCATGACCGGTTTTTTCAGCAAAGGAGGAATGCCGCCGGAGAGCTCGGGCATAGCACCTTTCAGAAGTTGACAACCGCTTTGCGTATGTTGGCATACGGTATCCCGTTGATCTAGTTGATGATCACTTGGCCATGGGTGAGAGTCAAGCCATCATGTGTGTCAAGCGCTTCGCAGTCGGAATTGTGCAAGTGTTTGGCCAGGAGTATTTGAGATCATCCAATGCTAAAGACGCCGCAAGGCTATTGGAGATGAACAAAGCTCGCGGCTTCCCAGGTATGCTTGGCTCAATAGATTGTATGCATTGGAGTTGGAAGAATTGTCCTAAGGCATGTCATGGGCAATTCCACGGCCAAAAAAAGGGTTCCACTATAATCCTTAAAGCGGTGGCCGGTCAAGAGACTTGGATTTGGCATGCTTTTTTCCGGAATGCCTAGATCTTTGAATGACATCAACGTTCTTAATGGGTCACCACTTATGAATAAGATTGCAAATGGTGAACTGCCACCGGTGCAGTTTGTAGCAAATGGCCATACATACAACTATGGCTACTATCTTGCGGATGGCATCTACCCAAAGTGGCAAACATTTGTGAAGCCGTTGAAAAAACCGGAAGGTAAGAAAAATCTTGATTTCCACAATGCTCAGGCGGCGGCTAGAAAAAATGTGGAGAGAGCTTTTGGGATTTTGCAAGCCCAATTTGCTATTGTGAGAGGACCGGCAAGATTTTGGGATCAAAAGATGCTTTGGTACATCATGCACGCTTATGTGATGCACAACATGATCATCGAGAATGAGTGTGGCCAAGATTTAGACTACTCTCAGTATGAGCTCTTGGGACATCCCGTGCGAGTGCGGCGGACGACTGCCAGGGTGGCCCGTTTTGTTGCCTCCTATCATGCCATTCGACGTGTCGAAATGCATGATGATCTTCAGAAGGATCTCTTCGAGGAGTGGTGGGCATGGAATGGCCGACAAAGAGCATCATGATTTGTGCGTTTGATTTTGCATGTTTGATGTTGTATTGTTGAACTATTTGTTCTATTGCAAGATAAACTATTTGTTTGAGTTGTAATAATAAAATTGATCTATTTATTGTTGATTTATTTTGTTTGTGTTTGATCTTCTTGGTTGTGTTTAGAGTGCATATGTTGTTTGTGCGAGAGCGCGCACGCAGGTTTTTTGCAGCGGCTGCTGGAGCGGCTCGCGTGTGCTAAACTTTGCAGCGGCCGCTGGAGCAAGTGCTCCGCGCCGCGCAAAAGCAGGCGATCGGCGCGCCGCAAACGCTTTTTTAGCGCGGCTGTTGGAGATGCTCTAACGAGTTGCTTACCAACTGTACCTCGGGAAGGAAGAGGTGGACTGACCTGCGCCTGCCCCAGTGCACTGCCGGTCTCCTACTTACCCACGACCCTCGCCGCGCCGGCCTCGAAGCGTCGTGCTGCCGAGCAGGCCCCCGGCCAAACCTGGCCGAACATGCCAGCACGGCACGGGCCGGGCTCCCCTAATGGCAGCATCTTTAACGTCGTTTTCTTGTCGAGGCATCGTCGTTGCAGTCTGCGTCACCTCGTTTGGGCTGCTCAAGGGGAACCCTGGATCTGGGTCTCCCGAATTGGATTATGATGGCATCTTTGGTGCCTTTCTCTATTTCAGGGGCATCATTTTGGAGCAAGTGTTGGTTGGAGGGACCAAGAGGTGGAGCGATATTGCATCTATCGCATCGACGACGGCGGGTCTCAAGGCGTGGCGTAGTGGAGTCTTGGCAATGGACGTGAGTGGATGAATACACGTGGAATGGTGGTGTTGCCTTGCGTCGTGGTGGCATCAACCTCATGGAATTCTAGCCATAGAAACTTCTGATGTCGACCATGTATGTATCCTTTTGGTGTCGACCTCGTGGAATTTTAGCTAAGTTAATATTTCTAGTTCACGAGCTGTCAATTAGTTATATTGCATAATAAACTTTGCTCCCGGTCTTGAGGCTTGGACTTGTCAATCAACCTGAGCTTCCTTGGCACGACAAAAATAACGACATCAAAAAGGTTAATGGACCGATGCGCGATGAGGAGCGAGTAACAACTCAGAGTGGTGTAGCAACTTATTGTGCAACACTAAATTTGCATTGCCTTCTCGTCACTGAAAGTGCTTGCAATATATAATTTCACAAGTTAGCTCAGTGCTCTCAAAACCTATGTGATGCAAATTCGGCTCTTGAATGTGTGTGTATGGGGGCGGGGGGGGGGGGGGGGGGGGGGGGGGATTTACAATATGTACATTCATGGACCCATCAACGTACTCACGAACTTTCAGAATTAAGTGTGACAAACTTCATATTTAATAGAAAACTGTAACTTGGTTCATTTTATTTACTTTTGCATATTTGGTTCTGCATGACTCAATAGCATAGGAAATACACATATGGTTACAATCAACAGTTCCTAATTTACACTCGGCTGTTGTTTAAGAAATTTACATGTGGCATGCAGCATGGCACCCAAACTAACAATAATACCTGACTCATTTTACCATGCAAGTAAACTCATCTAGGAATTTCGGATGATTGGATAAACTCCTTCTCCAAGCTGTATAACCTAGTTTCTTCACCGCCTTTGTTCCCCATCCATGGCTGATCTTTCATAGCATTCTGATTCACTCTTGTTGTCTGAGAACTGAGCTTGACCTTTGAGTTATGCACATCTTCAAGTGTTGTCTCCACTTGCCTCATTGTAGGTCTTTCTTCCCCTTTTAAGCTTAAGCATGCTTGTGCAAGTGTTGCAACCACCTCAGCATCTTCAACTCCTCCTTCATGAATAATTTGTGTATCTAGAATATCTGACAAGCGATTGTTGCTCATTAGTGATACAAAGTGTGATGCTAGGCTTGTTCCTTCTGATGAATGAGAAGAAAAAACTGGTGTGACACTTGTCAATAGCTCTGCTAGGATGACACCAAAGCTGTAAACATCACTCTTCTCCGTCAGTCGACTCGTGTAGTAGTATTCAGGATCAAGGTAACCATAGGTTCCTTGGACAACTGTAAGTATTCCTGTCTCATCTATTGCAATTGACCTCGAAGCTCCAAAATCTGATACTTTTGCTATTAAAGTATCAGTAAGTAGAATATTGGCACATTTGATATCTCTATGGTATACTGATATGGAAGCTGCAGAGTGTAGATATGCAATAGCCCTTGCAGTTTCCAACGCAATCCTCAATCGAGTTTTCCATGACAAATGGTTCTCACTTTTGCCATGGAGATGACAAGAGAGAGTTCCATTCGATATGAACTCATAAACTAGTAGAGGAACTTCTGTCTCGAGACAACAACCAAAAAGTTTCACCACATTCCTGTGGTTTATCTGTGAAAGTATGGCAACCTCATTTATGAACTGGTCGATTTCCCTCTGCACAACAATTTTGGCCTTCTTGATGGCCACGACACGTTGATCAGATAAGATGGCTTTATACACCATGCCATGCCCACCGCCACCAAGGATCCGATTATGATCAAATTTGTTGGTTGCTTGTTCTAGTTCTTCTAAGCTGAAAATCTTCATCTGTTCGGCTATATCTTTGTTCGAAGAGATTAACTGTTGCAGAAGCAGTCCATGGTTTTTCTTAAAGAATTTTTGTCTGATCTTCTTGGCTCTTCGTTTCTTGAGTTTTTTTGTGACTTGGGCAACACCTAGGAGTGAAAATAGTAGGCCAAAACCAGCAACAATTGCTATTATGGTAATTAGACCTGCAGAAAGCGAACATAAGATTGATTGAACAATATATGTTGTGTTCACTTCAAGAAATCAAGCTGCCGAGCTCAATTTTTCAAACTACTAAATTGTACAATGAAAAGGTTTTCTTGGGAAATATGACTATCTACTGGGCCATTCATATTGGAAGTACTTTATACTCGTCCTTTTAGTTATCCATGTTTGAGTGATCTACAACCCTGGTCATGATTTGAGTAAGCATTAGAGATAACTAATTGTAAACTGAATATTAAGTAGTTAGGTCCTAGTAATAGTGGTATTTAACAAAAATAAGTTTCTAATATAAATTTATTGTATTTTAGTTCAGGGAAAAAACTAAACTCGCAATAGTTGAGGAACAAAACATGAAAGTTTGTCTTTGCAATTATCAACAACGGAAGACTTCTATCAAGTGTGTTTTATGTACCTGCTAAGCTGATGATTCTTTTCTTTGCTGAGCATCTGTATGTCCCTGGCATATTGATGCATGTTCCATGGCAGGGATAAACATCTGGCTGTAAGCACTCATCGATATCTGTAGGGGAAAAGCACAATGTTGGAAACAAGGGGGTTTTACATCGAATGTTAAAAACTAAGATAACACATGCATTGTGGAAATATGCCCTAGAGGCAATAATAAAATGGTTATTATTATATTTCCTTGTTCATGATAATTGTCTATTGTTCATGCCATAATTGTGTTATCCGGAAATCGTAATGCATGTGTGAATACATAGACCACAACATGTCCCTAGTGAGCCTCTAGTTGACTAGCTCGTTGATCAACAGATAGTCATGGTTTCCTGACTATGGACATTGGATGTCATTGATAACGGGATCACATCATTAGGAGAATGATGTGATGGACAAGACCCAATCCTAAGCATAGCACAAGATCGTGTAGTTCGTTTGCTAGAGTTTTTTCAAATGTCAAGTATCATTTCCTTAGACCATGAGATTGTGCAACTCCCGGATACAATAGGAGTGCTTTGTGTGTGCCAAACGTCACAACGTAACTGGGTGGCTATAAAGGTGCACTAAGGGTATCTCCGAAAGTGTCTGTTGGGTTGGCACGAATCGAGACTGGGATTTGTCACTCCGTATGACGGAGAGGTATCTCTGGGCCCACTCGGTAATGCATCATCATAATGAGCTCAAAGTGACCAAGTGGTTGGTCACGGGATCATGCATTACGGTACGAGTAAAGTGACTTGCCGGTAACGAGGTATTGGGATACCGACGATCGAATCTCGGGCAAGTAACGTACCGATTGACAAAGGGAATTGTATACGGGATTGATTGAATCCTCGACATCGTGGTTCATCCGATGAGATCATCGTGGAACATGTGGGAGCCAACATGGGTATCCAGATCCCGCTGTTGGTTATTGACCGGAGAGTCGTCTCGGTCATGTCTGCATGTCTCCCGAACCCGTAGGGTCTACACACTTAAGGTTCGGTGACGCTAGGGTTGTAGAGATATTAGTATGCGGAAATCTGAAAGTTGTTCGGAGTCCCGGATGAGATCCCGGACGTCACGAGGAGTTCCGGAATGGTCCGGAGGTGAAGAATTATATATAGGAAGTCCAGTTTCGGCCACCGGGAAAGTTTTGGAGGTCACCTGTATTGTACCGGGACCACCGGAAGGGTCCCGGGGGTCCACCGGGTGGGGCCACCTATCCCGGAGGGCCCCATGGGCTGAAGTTGGAGGGGAACCAGCCCCTGGTGGGCTGGTGCGCCCCCCTTGGGCCACCCCCTGCGCCTAGGGTTGGAAACCCTAGGGGTGGGGGGCGCCCCACTTGGCTTGGGGGGGAAGCCACCCCCTTTGGCCGCCGCCCCCCTTGGAGATTGGATCTCCCAGGGGCCGGCGCCCCCCAGGGCCCCTATATATAGTGGGGGGAGGGAGGGCAGCCACACAACAGCCCCTGGCGCCTCCCTCTCCCTCCCGTGACACCTCTCCCTCTCGCTGAGCTTGGCGAAGCCCTGCCGAGATCCCCGCTGCTTCCACCACCACGCTGTCGTGCTGCTGGATCTCCATCAACCTCTCCTTCCCCCTTGCTGGATCAAGAAGGCGGAGACGTCGCTGCTCCGTACGTGTGTTGAAAGCGGAGGTGCCGTCCGTTCGGCGCTCGGTCATCGGTGATTTGGATCACGACGAGTACGACTCCATCAACCCCGTTCACTTGAACACTTCCGCTCGCGATCTAAAAGGGTATGTAGATGCACTCCTCTCCCTCGTTGCTAGATGACTCCATAGATTGATCTTGGTGATGCGTAGAAAATTTTAAATTTCTGCTACGATCCCCAACAGTGGCATCATGAGCTAGGTCTATGCGTAGTTTCTATGCACGAGTAGAACACAAAGCGGTTGTGGGCGTCGATATTGTCAATTTACTTGCCGTTACTAGTCTTATCTTGATTCGGCGGCATCGTGGGATGAAGCGGCCCGGACCGACCTTACACATACGCTTACGTGAGACAGGTTCCACCGACTGACATGCACTAGTTGCATAAGGTGGCTAGCGGGTGTCTGTCTCTCCCACTTTAGTCGGATCGGATTCGATGAAAAGGGTCCTTATGAAGGGTAAATAGAAATTGGCATATCACATTGTGGTTTTACGTAGGTAAGAAACGTTCTTGCTAGAAACATATAGAAGCCACGTAAAAACATGCAACAACAATTAGAGGACGTCTAACTTGTTTTTACAGCATATGCCGTGTGATGTGATATGGCCAAAAGGATGTGATGAATGAAATATATGTGATGTATGAGATTGATCATGTTCTTGTAATAGGAATCACGACTTGCATGTCGATGAGTATGACAACCGGCAGGAGCCATAGGTGTTGTCTTTATTTTTTGTATGACCTGCGTGTCATTGAATAACGCCATGTAAATTACTTTACTTTATTGCTAAACACGTTAGCCATAGAAGTAGAAGTAATCTTTGGCGTGACAACTTCATGAAGACACGATGATGGAGATCATGGTGTCATGCCGGTGACGAAGATGATCATGGCGCCCCGAAGATGGAGATCAAAGGAGCAATATGATACTGGCCATATCATGTCACTATTTGATTGCATGTGATGTTTATCATGTTTTGCTTCTTATTTGCTTAGTACGACAGTAGTAAGTAAGATGATCCCTTATAATAATTTCAAGAAAGTGTTCCCCCTAACTGTGCACCGTTGCGAAGGTTCGTTGTTTCGAAGCACCACGTGATGATCGGGTGTGATAGATTCTAACGTTCGAATACAACGGGTGTAAGCCAGATTTACACACGCAATACACTTAGGTTGACTTGACGAGCCTAGCATGTACAGACATGGCCTCGGAACACGGAAGACCGAAAGGGCGAGCATGAGTCGTATAGAAGATACGATCAACATGAAGATGTTCACCGATGTTGACTAGTCCGTCTCACGTGATGATCGGACACGGCCTAGTTGACTCGGATCATGTTTCACTTAGATGACTAGAGGGATGTCTATCTGAGTGGGAGTTCATTGAATAATTTGATTAGATGAACTTAATTATCATGAACTTAGTCTAAGATCTTTACAATATGTCTTGTAGATCAAATGGCCCACGTTGCCCTCAACTTCAACGCGTTCCTAGAGAAAACCAAGCTGAAAGATGATGGCAGCAACTATACGGACTGGGTCCGGAACCTGAGGATCATCCTCATAGCTGCCAAGAAAGATTATGTCCTAGAAGCACCGCTAGGTGATGCACCCATCCCAGAGAACCAAGACATTATGAACGCTTGGCAGTCACGTGCTGATGATTACTCCCTCGTTCAGTGCGGCATGCTGTACAACTTAGAACCGGGGCTCCAAAAGCGTTTTGAGCAACACGGAGCATATGAGATGTTCGAAGAGCTGAAAATGGTTTTCCAAGCTCATGCCCGGATCGAGAGATATGAGGTCTTCGACAAGTTCTTCAGTTGTAAGATGGAGGAAAATAGTTCTGTCAGTGAGCACATACTCAAAATGTCTGGGTTACACAACCGCTTGACTCAGCTGGGAGTTAATCTCCCGGATGACGCGGTCATTGACAGAATCCTTCAGTCGCTTCCACCGAGCTACAAGAGCTTTGTGATGAACTTCAATATGCAGGGGATGGAAAAGACCATTCCTGAGGTATATTCAATGCTGAAATCAGCGGAGGTGGAGATCAAAAAGGAACATCAAGTGTTGATGGTGAATAAAACCACTAAGTTCAAGAAAGGCAAGGGTAAGAAGAACTTCAAGAAGGACGGCAAGGGAGTTGCCGCGCCCGATAAGCCAGTTCCCGGGAAGAAGCCAAAGAATGGACCTAAGCCTGAGACTGAGTGCTTTTATTGCAAGGGAAGTGGTCACTGAAAGTGGAACTGCCCCAAATACTTAGCGGACAAGAAGGCCGGCAACACCAAAGGTATATGTGATATACATGTAATTGATGTGTACCTTACCAGTACTCGTAGTAGCTCCTGGGTATTTGATACCGGTGCGGTTGCTCATATTTGTAACTCAAAACAGGAGCTGCGGAATAAGCGGAGACTGGCGAAGGACGAGGTGACGATGTGCGTCGGGAATGGTTCCAAGGTCGATGTGATCGCCGTCGGCACGCTACCTCTACATTTACGTACGGATTAGTTTTAAACCTCAATAATTGTTATTTAGTGCCAGCTTTGAGCATGAACATTGTATCCGGATCTCGTTTAATGCGAAATGGCTACTCATTTAAATCCGAGAATAATGGTTGTTCTATTTATATGAGAGATTTGTTTTATGGTCATGCCCCACTGGTCAATGGTTTATTCTTAATGAATCTCGAACGTGATGTTACACATATTCATAGTGTGAATACCAAAAGATGTAAAGTTGATAACGATAGTCCCACATACTTGTGGCACTGCCGCCTTGGTCACATTGGTGTCAAGCGCATGAAGAAGCTCCATGCTGATGGACTTTCAGAGTCTCTCGATTATGAATCATTTGACACATGCGAACCATGCCTCATGGGCAAAATGACCAAGACTCCGTTCTCCGGAACAATGGAGCGAGCAACCAACTTATTAGAAATCATACATACTGATGTGTGCGGTCCAATGAGTGTTGAGGCTCGCGGTGGCTATCGTTATGTTCTCACTCTCACTGATGACTTGAGTAGATATGGGTATGTCTACCTAATGAAACACAAGTCTGAGACCTTTGAAAAGTTCAAGGAATTTCAGAGTGAGGTTGAGAATCAACGTGACAGAAAAATAAAGTTCTTACGATTAGATCGTGGAGGGGAATATTTGAGTCACGAATTTGGCACACACTTAAGGAAATGTGGAATTGTTTCACAACTCACGCCGCCTGGAACACCTCAGCGTAATGGTGTGTCCGAACGTCGTAATCGCACTCTATTGGATATGGTGCGATCTATGATGTCTCTTACCGATCTACCGCTATCATTCTGGGGTTATGCTTTAGAGACTGCCGCATTCACTTTAAATAGGGCTCCGTCGAAATCCGTTGAGACGACACCGTATGAATTATGGTTTGGGAAGAAACCTAAGCTGTCGTTTCTAAAAGTTTGGGGATGCGATGCTTATGTCAAGAAACTTCAACCTGAAAAGCTCGAACCCAAGTCGGAGAAATGCGTCTTCATAGGATACCCAAAGGAAACCATTGGGTATACCTTCTACCTCAGATCCGAAGGCAAGATCTTTGTTGCTAAGAACGGATCCTTTCTGGAGAAAGAGTTTCTCTCGAAAGAAGTAAGTGGGAGGAAAGTGGAACTTGATGAAGTACTACCTCTTGAAGCGGAAAGTAGCGCAGCTCAGGAAAATGTTCCTGTGGTGCATGCACCGACTAGAGAGGAAGTTAATGATGATGATGATCAAGGTACTTCGGATCAAGCTCCTACTGAACTTCGTAGGTCCACAAGGACACGTTCCGCGCCAGAGTGGTACGGCAACCCTGTCTTGGAAATCATGTTGTTAGACAATGGTGAACCTTCGAACTATGAAGAAGCAATGGCGGGCCCAGATTCCGACAAATGGCTAGAAGCCATGAAATCCGAGATAGGATCCATGTATGAAAACGAAGTATGGACTTTGACTGACTTGCCCGATGATCGGCGAGCCATAGAAAATAAATGGATCTTTAAGAAGAAGACATACGCGGATGGTAATGTGACCATCTATAAGGCTCGACTTGTCGCTAAGGGTTATCGACAAGTTCAAGGGGTTGACTACGATGAGACTTTCTCACCCGTAGCGAAGCTGAAGTCCGTCCGAATCATGTTAGCAATTGCCGCATTCTATGATTATGAGATATGGCAAATGGACGTCAAGACGGCATTCCTTAACGGCTTTCTTAAGGAAGAATTGTATATGATGCAGCTGGAAGGTTTTGTCGATCCTAAGAATGCTAACAAGGTATGCAAGCTCCAGCGCTCCATCTATGGGCTGGTGCAAGCATCTCGGAGTTGGAACATTCGATTTGATGAGATGATCAAAGCGTTTGGGTTTACACAGACTTATGGAGAAGCCTGTGTTTACAAGAAAGTGAGTGGGAGCTCTGTAGCATTTCTCATATTATATGTGGATGACATATTGTTGATGGGAAATAATATAGAATTCTTGAAAAGTATAAAGGCCTATTTGAATAAGTGTTTTTCAATGAAGGACCTTGGAGAAGCTGCTTATATATTAGGCATCAAGATCTATAGAGATAGATCGAGACGCCTTATTGGTCTTTCACAAAGTACGTACCTTGACAAGATATTGAAGAAGTTCAATATGGACCAGTCCAAGAAGGGGTTCTTGCCTGTATTGCAAGGTGTGCAATTGAGCACGGCTCAATGCCCGACCACGACAGAAGATAGAGAAAAGATGAGTGTCGTCCCCTATGCCTCGGCCATAGGGTCTATTATGTATGCCATGCTGTGTACCAGACCTGATGTAAACCTTGCCGTAAGTTTGGTAGGAAGGTACCAAAGTAATCCCGGCATAGAACACTGGACAGCGGTCAAGAATATCCTGAAGTACCTGAAGAGGACTAAGGATATGTTTCTCGTTTATGGAGGTGACGAAGAGCTCGTCGTAAAGGGTTACGTCGATGCTAGCTTCGACACAGATCTGGATGACTCTAAGTCACAAACCGGATACGTGTATATTTTGAATAGTGGGGCAGTAAGCTGGTGCAGTTGCAAGCAAAGCGTCGTGGCGGGATCTACATGTGAAGCGGAGTACATGGCGGCCTGAGAGGCAGCACAAGAAGCAATTTGGATGAAGGAGTTCATTCCCGACCTAGGGGTGATTCCTAATGCGTCGGCCCCGATGACTCTCTTCTGTGACAACACTGGAGCTATTGCCCTTGCCAAGGAGCCCAGGTTTCACAGGAAGACCAGGCATATCAAGCATCGCTTCAACTCCATTCGTGAAAATGTTCAAAATGGAGACATAGATATTTGTAAAGTACATACGGACCTGAATGTAGCAGATCCGTTGACTAAACCTCTCCCTAGAGCAAAACATGATCAACACCAGAACTCTATGGGTGTTCGATTCATCACAATGTAACTAGATTATTGACTCTAGTGCAAGTGGGAGACTGTTGGAAATATGCCCTAGAGGCAATAATAAAATGGTTATTATTATATTTCCTTGTTCATGATAATTGACTATTGTTCATGCTATAATTGTGTTATCCGGAAATCGTAATGCATGTGTGAATACATAGACCACAACATGTCCCTAGTGAGCCTCTAGTTGACTAGCTCGTTGATCAACAGATAGTCATGGTTTCCTGACTATGGACACTGGATGTCATTGATAACGGGATCACATCATTAGGAGAATGATGTGATGGACAAGACCCAATCCTAAGCATAGCACAAGATCGTGTAGTTCGTTTGCTAGAGCTTTTTCAAATGTCAAGTATCATTTCCTTAGACCATGAGATTGTGCAACTCCCGGATACCATAGGAGTGCTTTGGGTGTGCCAAACGTCACAACGTAACTGGGTGGCTATAAAGGTGCACTACGGGTATCTCCGAAAGTGTCTGTTGGGTTGGCACGAATCGAGACTGGGATTTGTCACTCCGTATGACGGAGAGGTATCTCTGGGCCCACTCGGTAATGCATCATCATAATGAGCTCAAAGTGACCAAGTGGTTGGTCACGGGATCATGCATTACGGTACGAGTAAAGTGACTTGCCGGTAATGAGGTATTGGGATACCGACGATCGAATCTCGGGCAAGTAACGTACCGATTGACAAAGGGAATAGTATACGGGATTGATTGAATCCTCGACATCGTGGTTCATCCGATGAGATCATCGTGGAACATGTGGGAGCCAACATGGGTATCCAGATCCCGCTGTTGGTTATTGACCGGAGAGTCGTCTCGGTCATGTCTGCATGTCTCCCGAACCCGTAGGGTCTACACACTTAAGGTTCGGTGACGCTAGGGTTGTAGAGATATTAGTATGCAGAAATCTGAAAGTTGTTCAGAGTCCCGGATGAGATCCCGGACGTCACGAGGAGTTCCGGAATGGTCCGGAGGTGAAGAATTATATATAGGAAGTCCAGTTTCGGCCACCGGGGAAGTTTCGGGGGTCACTGGTATTGTACCGGGACCACCGGAAGGGTCCCGGGGGTCCACCGGGTGGGGCCACCTATCCCGGAGGGCCCCATGGGCTGAAGTGGGAGGGGAACCAGCCCCTGGTGGGCTGGTGCGCCCCCCTTGGGCCACCCCCTGCGCCTAGGGTTGGAAACCCTAGGGGTGGGGGCGCCCCACTTGGCTTGGGGGGGAAGCCACCCCCTTTGGCCGCCGCCCCCTTGGAGATTGGATCTCCCGGGGCCGGCGCCCCCTTGGAGATTGGATCTCCCGGGGCCGGCGCCCCCCAGGGCCCCTATATATAGTGGGGGGGGGGGAGGGAGGGCAGCCGCACAACAGCCCCTGGCGCCTCCCTCTCCCTCCCGTGACACATCTCCCTCTCGCTGAGCTTGGCGAAGCCCTGCCGAGATCCCCGCTGCTTCCACCACCACGCCGTCGTGCTGCTGGATCTCCATCAACCTCTCCTTCCCCCTTGCTGGATCAAGAAGGAGGAGACGTTGCTGCTCCGTACGTGTGTTGAAAGCGGAGGTGCCGTCCGTTCGGCGCTCGGTCATCGGTGATTTGGATCACGACGAGTACGACTCCATCAACCCCGTTCACTTGAACGCTTCCGCTCGCGGTCTACAAGGGTATGTAGATGCACTCCTCTCCCTCGTTGCTAGATGACTCCATAGATTGATCTTGATGATGCGTAGAAAATTTTAAATTTCTGCTACGATCCCCAACATGCATGTGCTCTCACAACATTATAACTACCGCAACTAGGTAAGAACATACCAAAAACTATTACTAGCATACCTTGGCACCCATTAGCGATGTAAGGGTTACCCTCGTATCCTTTAGAACAGTTGCACCGCCTTCTTTCATAATCTTCAAAAACATAGTAGCTATCGTTGTTCAAGCTTAAACTTCTAAGTTCCGAAGAATTGGGCTGGACAGACAACGACAACATGTCCTCCAACACTACCAGAACACTCTCAACCATGGTTTGCTGGCATGGATAAGTGAAGTTGACCATCATCTCGTTTTCATTTCTGTTGAATCAGTCCTGATCAACAATAAACACAGCAAAGGCGTTCATTCCCTGCCCAGACGACCGCTGTCTATGGGATAGCCATCTAATGCCGTCCATCACCATATACGTATAAGTGTTCGCTATAGAAAGGTGAGTACATGACATACTCCACAAGACTTACCGGAGACCTGCACTATTTGTGCATCATGTATCAAAAGGGGGTAATGGGTTTAGCGGCGCAAGCACTATCACCTATAGAGACACGCTACAACTTGCGTCTATTAGACATAAGTAAAGAGAGCGTGCACAAACCACCAACACACGTTGTGCAACGCAACCCCACTGGTTGCGCCCACGCGGAGCATCTATCCTATCGTAAACATAACAGAGCCTTGCATTCCCCCTTGCACCACCCACGAGTGTCATTTTAATCTTAGTAGCTTATAATCTTTGGGTGATTGAAACTTATGATCTCTTGAGCACATATCTGGCATCTACATAATTAGGATACAGACAACCAAAACCAACGCATAGACACAAAGAATCAAGCCAGCAAATAGCTGAGTAAAGCAAGACCATAGCTATACATAGGTGATGATTTTTTTTTGAAGTGACCAAAATAACAATCAACGAACTACAACGACCATATGCACCAACCTTCTCTTGATATCACAAGGATGATAAGAAACGTTCTCCAGTAGCACGCCTCCAGAAGGGAGCAACGTTCAAGCACCGCCAATGTCAGATCCAACATCTGAAGGCCAAATACTAGGTTTTCATCCTGAAGATCAAGTCTGAGCAAATCCAAGCAATGTCTTCAACAGGGTAGGAAACACACTATCATTGCCAGGTATAACCAACCATGGCCGGACTTAGGGTTATGACCCTATAGCTTGAGACTGTATACTCAAGAAGCACCACCAAATCAAAGTCTTGAGATAAGTGCTCGCATAAGCAGCCAAGTGTCGGTCGCCACCAAATGATCCGAACGGTGTATGCCATCATCACATAAGCGACGAAGATTGACGAGAGAGGAATCTTACCGGCACTACAGAAATCCCAATTGCGATAACCGCCTAGCAACGCAGGACTACGGCGCCACCGTCTGCCCGAGGGGGAAGACCACCTCACTGGGCCCCATAAGGCTACCGCTACAGCCGGCGTACCTACAGATGGGATCACAGCGACAAACTCGTTGCTACCAGAGCACCGACCCTACCAAAAATGGCAATGATGCATGGACATAGTCTCAGCCTCAAGCCGCGCACTGTCTCAAGATCGTATATCGCCACCGAAGCCAACCAGAGCGAAACCTCCATCCGCCACCTTCACTCACTAGTGTTGGAGCTTGGCCCGGCCATTAGTCTCTAGCAGCAACAAGGGGAAATTAAGGAGGGCGAAGGCGGTGGATAAGGGTTTTGGGTGGCGGTGGCTGCTTTCTTGTGATGCGGTCTGAAGGGTCCTATCCTTGTCAACGTAATAAGAAGATGGGTGTGGCTAGTTCTCAATCAACTGAGATTTAACCAAGCCTCACTCAAGTGACATAACATGCAAGAGAGAAAAAGAAAAAAACTAAAAAGAAATTTTGTATGGATCTCAAAGTAAAATCTCTCAGACGACTGAGACTTAGCAAGACTGTAAGAAGATTTAACAAAACTCTAAAGGATGATGAACAGAGGGAAAGTTGGGAGAGCGGTGGTACCTTGACATCCGTCAACGATGTACGAGTTGCCCTCGTATCCATCCGAGCAGTTGCACCTTACTTTGTTCACTGCGTCGCCGATGTAGGCAGCGAAGCTATTGGAGCTTATGCATCTCCAACGAGATGCAGAACGTGGATCCTTGACGACCAAGTCACGGTCGCTATCTACGTCTAGCCACCATTGCAGCACGGTGGGCATGCTGGACGGCCCGTTACCGAAATCATCATTGACAAAATCATTGAAGCTGACAGTGTTCTGCATGGTGCCTACGAACCACTCGCGATCGACTATGAAGGCGGCCACCGACGCACGGCTTTGGCCCGCGTACGCTGCCACCGTATCGTCCAAATCCTTGAACTTCACCTGGTACCCGGGGTAGCGCTGCGCGATGGTCGTCCAGCAGCAGCCGACGCCCGTGCACAAGGCGTCCCGGGTTTTGCCGTTGCACAGCGTGGAGCATGTGCTGACATACTCGCGACCCCCATCGCTGACTGCGAGGAGGTAGCCGATGAAGTTGCACCCGATGGCCACAAAGACGTTGTGCTCGGTGGACACCGCGAGCTGCGCGCCGCTCTTGTACACTTCCGGCAGGCCGCCGTACCACGAGTAGTTGCGGTCGATAGATCTCCTCGTGCCGACGGCACTGTTTGTGTAAAGTGGTCGGAATGCCACGACCTTGGTCTGGACATGTACCGTGCCGTCCGCCAGGGAGATGGCGTCCACCTCCACGCCGTCGCCCAGGAGCAGCTTCGGCGGACGGCGCGTCTCGTCGCAGGTGAGGTTGAAGCCCTTGCGAAAGCAGCCTCGCCGGAAGCCGAAAGGGTAGGGGACGGTGAGGTTGCCGCAGGCCTGCGGGCACCCAGGTAAGGCTACCTGGACGGCGGTGACGGCTGTTGCCATGAGGAGCTGAAGTGCCATGAGCGTCGCGGCGACGAGCTTTGCTTGTGACATGCGGCGAGATACAGGCTTACCAGAAGTTGCATGAGCATGCAACATGCTGTTGGGCAAGCTTAGCATGGCTTGGGAACTTGCTAGACAGCTGATACTCGTACTAGTAATCTATCTCCTCCATAATTGGTGTGGAATTAAAATCCTTTGGTCTTCTAAGTTGACTTCAACGCCAACCAGATACAGTAGTACGTACGCGTATAGACTAGTCAATGTAAGCATGCTGCACTCCCTATGAGTTCATAATCTAGTAGCTGAATTAGTAAACGCATAGACTAATCCTGCCTGTCTAGTAGCTCAAGTGACATCTCAATCGTCCTATTTGGATATAAACTTGAGCTCAATCAGGGACGTCTCTTTGGTACAAGCTGGAAAGTCTATGCCGTCGTAAGAAAGGAAAGGGAAACGAGTGTGGCATAATAATCAGTGATTTCACAGTCTTGTGTTTTATATGTGGAAACTCAAACTCGTGTCCAACTTGGCTGCTGTTGGTCACAGCATGCCATCCGAATTGGGTGGATGGAGTGTGTTCACTAGGTAGGTTGGTTCAAGAGGTCGCTGAAGGTTCCCAGGCTACCAGGCAATGGCAATTTTGGTGACCAGCCGGCCGACAGCGAAAGAAAGAAGAAAGTACCTCGATGCAGCTCGGCCCCGCCTAGGTGCCATCGAGTGCCCGCTCGGCCGGAACTCAGTTGAGCATTTCATCCAACACCTCGCTTGCACGGTCGGGAACTACAAATCGAACCAAGGAACCCGTGACTGCAATCTTCTATCTATTCACGGAATATTATTGACTCTTTAACGAGTTGCTCACCATAGATTCCGATCCCCACCGACTCAATCAGCAGCTAGCACCAAGCCACCAAACACCTCGGGAAGAAATTACAAGTGGTGGACGGCCCTCCGACTGCGAGAGTGCATGGCCGCCAGACTGCCGGTCTCCTGCGTACCCACAAGCCCTGGCCGCGCCGGCCGCCAGCCGCCGTGCTGCCGAGCAGACCGTCCAGCCGACGACCAGCCCAACCGGTCAACCGCACTAGCACATGGATGTTATGGTAACCCGCCGCTCCATTTTCTCTGCCAGGCGCTGCTCTTTATCCCAGTTCCTATTCCGCGCCTTAAAGGTCCGGTTATCTCTACTCCTAAATCTCTACTTTAATCTCTACTTTTGAAGAGAAGTTGGTAGTGTCGTCCTACTTTCAACCAATTCTATATTTTGCCTACGAGCCTCTTATAGGCAACCTTTCGTTTAAGCACAACTAATTTGGGCTGGCCATTTGACGTTTGCATTAACTCGATCAGATCGGCACTTTCTCAAAACAACATAATGCATTAACTCATTTAAAATTTAATTTGAATCAAATCGGCAATTAACAAAAACAACATTATGCATTAACCCATTCAAATCAATCAACACTTTTCCAAAACAACGTCATGCTTTAAGGGGGTGTTTGGTTCTAGGCTTTGCATTGCCACACTTTGCCACATATTTTTACCAAACTTGCCTAAGGTTAGCTCATTAAAATGAGAGTCACAAGTTGCCGAGAGGGAATCTTATCACACTTTTTGTGTATATGCCATGTGGGGTCCTAGTGTGGCTTGCCTAAGCTGTGGCTTGAACCAAACAAGCACCTAAGTTGACCGAACTTGCCTAACGTTAGGTGTGCCGGCAAAGTTAGTCACAAACCAAACGACCCCTAACTTATTCAAATCAAATATTAAAAAATCTCAATCAAATTGGCACTTAATAAAAACATCATGCATTAACTCATTCATATCAAATCTTAAGAAAATCTCAACTAAACCCAAACTTTCCTTGTCTTTCAGTACTCATACCCAATCAAATCAAATCTTGCCAAAAAAAATTAACTATAATCAAAGTTGGCGAGCCCATTTGACGCCTGCATGCATTTTTTAAGTTTATTTTTTTGTTTTATTTTTCTATCACTAACCTATTATTTTGTGCTCGGCATCTCTACACTTAAAAGGGCAGTAGGTAGGTCGTTCCTTCCTTCGTTACTACCCCCACCATCAATCGACAGTACCCCCTCGGTCCTCCTCCCACCGATTTTCTTAGGGCCTGTACAACGCCGGCGCTTGGGCCAGGCGCTAGGATTTAGTTACTGGTCGTTATGGTCCAATCCTAGTCGATTGAAGGATTATTGCTAGCATCGATGCCGGGACTACCGTCGGGCTCTTCGTTCTTACTCGTTCTTACCTATTGATGCCGCCTCGATCCTGGGCCTTACAGTGTGCACAAGGAATATTTCGGGCTTCTGGTCTTGGGCTCATGAAACAAATGGATGTTTCTCGATTCGTCCTGCATACCGCATGTTGGTAAACACAAAAATTATGAGAGAGGGCTGGCTGGTAACAGTGGTACTTCGGACACGGTGTCAGCGGCGAAGCAATGGACTAGTATGTGGGGCATTGCGGTACCAGCGAAGCTTAAGGTTTTATTGTGGCGTCTCGCAAAGCATTCAATCCCTACCTTGACAATTTTAATCATAGAAAGATGTTTGATGCCTTACTTTGCCCACTATGTGGTATGTGTGATTCGTAGAAGCATGTACTAGTTGGATGCACTTTGGCCAGGTCGGTGTGGGCTCTTGCAAAGGAGGAATTGCTTGAACATATGATTATGACTACAATCACGAATGCAAAATTTTGGCTAGCTACTATGCATGATTTGTTGCAGTGAGATGATTTTGAAGAGATAATGGTGACCTTACGGGCAGTTTCGTACCCCCATAAGAAAAGCTATTTATGAGCAGGAATTTTAGGCCCCAATGTCCACTCGTCTTATTGTGAAGCACTTCATGGTAGAGATCAAAGCCACTGCCTGTCCACGGCAAACAATGGCACAACTTGCTCGTGTTACAGTTTGGAAGGCGTGGATTAGACCACGGCAAGGATTTATGAAAATAAATGTGGATGGGACGCTTGGAAGACATGGTGTGAGAGGTGCAGAGGCTGCAATTTGTCGAGTAATTACATGAGTTCATTAGCGGTCACTTTTATGGGCATTACCAACGTACTACATGTTTCACAGACTATGGAACCTGTTGTAAAAATGTTTTTGTACAGAACACTTTTCAAAAATTCTAGTTTTGGTACGAAAATATTTTTATTATAAAAATGAACCCGTCCAGAGCTTGGGCCAGCCTGTACTTGGTGCACAATGTTGCCGAAAAGGAAACCCCAAAGAAGAGAAAAATAAAGAAAAGAAAAGAAAGAAATTGAACAAAAACGTTGAAACCGAATACAAAACCGGATCGACAAAAAGACCACACTACAATTGGATCTTGATAGCACACACAATTAGGAACTCGACCGGGCCACGTGGGACCGACTACAGCTGCAAGTGAGCGCTCTTTATCGCTCACAATAGGTATACTTTGCATGCTAGGCACGACCAAAAAATATAGTTCAAACGAGTAGGTTGAACATTGTGTGACCGTTTTGTTCCATTTTCATAGAATAACGACTTAGCTTTATTGATTTCGGAAAGAAAAATTTCATATTGAAATAGCCAAAACAACTACCAACACCAAGTAAAACCAAATCTTTTCATGTCGTTGTTGCCAAAACTGCAGGAGAGTAGCCCACCCGAAAATGCGAGAGACGGAAATCATTGGATACACCATGATCGGAAACACACTTCTTGCGAGGGATGTCGTTAGACTAATACTTTGTAGCTAGACCGACAACAAAGAAGACCGAATGCATGAAAGGCAAACACTAAGAACCACTAGTTCCATGGAGTGGATCATGATGGGCACACCGTGATGGGGATGATGAGTCCATCACTACTAGGAAAAGGGCTATAGATGGAATGGCCACTAATGGCGCACCAGACATGTGGTGCGCCATTGCTATATAGTAATGGCGCACCATGTGCTGGTGCGCCATTAGTGTGAAAAACACTAATGGCGCACCAGACAAACGGTGCGCCATTAGTAACAATTTTTTTTATTTTATTTTTCCAAACATACTAATGGCGCACCAGGACACAGTGCGTCATTACTAGTTCTAACTAGTAATGGCGCACTAGCCACATAGTGCGCCACTACTATATTTTTTTTTATTTTTTATTTTTTTGCAAAACTACTAATGGCACACCAGGGAACAGTGCACCATTACTAGCGATCCCCCTCCATCTCGATCGCTATCCCACCTCGCCAGATCCGGCCCCCCTCGCCGCCGAGCACCCCCCGCACTCTCTACCCCGCTCCACCGGGCGCCGCCGCCGACCCCCCGCTCCACCGCCGCCGACGACCCACCGCACCCTCCCCCGCTCCACCGCCGCCGACGACCCACCGCACCCTAGCTCCCCTGCTCCACCGCCGCCGATGACCCACCGCACCCTCCCCGGCCCGCTCCACCGCCGCCGACGACCCCCTGCACCCTCTCCGGCCTGCTCCACCGTCACAAATGAATGCTATAGCTAATTCCTCCCTCTCCCTCGCCAGTTCCCCTTCGTCCCTCTCCCCCGCGCCAGTTCCTCTCCGTCCGCTCCCAATCCGCGCCCCCGCCGCCTCCCTCTCCCCATCCTCCCCTCCGACCCCACCCCACTCTCGCCGGAGCAGCGCCGCAGGGCCGACACCAACCTCGCCCTCGCCCGCGCGTGCCGCAACCTCCGCCTCGCATTCAACAGCTACACATTCTACACCGAGGACAAGGACATGAAGAGCGATGGTTATCAGAACTCTGGGGTAACGATGGAATCCTACACCGGTAACGACAAGGACAGAGCATCCCCCGCAACCCCCGACGACCCACCGCACCCTCCCCCGCTCCACCGCCGCCGAGCACCCCCCGCACCCTGTTTTTATAAAAATTATTACTGTTTTTACAAAAAAATATTACTGTTATGATTTAAACAAGTTTCAACATATTTAAACACAAATAAATATCAAACAGCATTTTAAATGCATTTTTTATAAATATTATTACTGTTTTTATAAAAAAAATATTACTGTTATGATTTAAACAAGTTTAAACATATTTAAACACAAATAAATATCAAACAGCATTTTAAATGCATAAAAAAAATTGGGGAGCCTGGGAATCGAACCCAGGACCTCCTAGTGTGTGTGCTGCGTGCTGACCAGTCGGGCTAGTGGGCGTGTTCTGATGGAGATAGGGTTAGGTGGGATATAACCTGACCAGTCGGGCTAGTAAGTAAAACAAAATTTTAATGGCGCACCAGGGGAGGTGCGCCATTAGAATCGACGTACTTATGGCGCACCAGGGGGAGGTGCGCCATTAGAATTTTTATACTTGTTCCCCTCGCACTGTCACCTCCCTCCCTCCCTCGCTCGCTAGATCCCCCACTCCTCGACCCCAACCGTACGCCACCGCCCCCTCCGTCCGCCGCGCCTGCACGCCGGCGAGCGCGGCCCCGACGCGCCCATCCCGCCTGCCCCTGTCGTGCTCCACCACGGCCCCTGCTCTCCTTCGACCGCGGCGAGCGAGGACCCGGAAGAGCTCGGATCCCGACCGCGACCCTTTCGCCGACCCCGACCCCGACCCCTCCGGCGACCAGGTACCTCTCCTCCTTCCTCCTTCCTCCCTCTCTCCACCATTCCCCATTCCCTCCCACCTGTCCAGCGCCGACTCCATCACCATGGACTGACTCCCTCGCAGTCGAGATCCGCCCCGTCGACGTCTAGCAGCCCAGCTCGACCTCCCTGGTGCGCCAAAAAGGTGGCAGCTCGTAGCCTCGTACATTGCTTTCAGTATGGGTGTAGAATCTCTAGCAGATAGTTCACTAGTATAACAACAATGGTCATTGTTTAGTATTTGGCACTTCTGTTTAGGTTAAAACAATGTTATTTTTTTGTTCTTTTGCAAAGATTAGAGTGCAGCAGCCCTGTAGATTGTGATTAATTACTATATGATTCAGTTCTAAATATTTTGTTTTATGATCCCAGTGCAAAGGAATTCATATTTTAGTTTGCATCTGTCTATGTAGTGTGTTGTGAAGGCCAAGTTTGAGAAGTGGTGGTGTCGCAGAGCAATCCTCTCCCTTGACAGGTACAATGTCCACTCTTCCACATGTCTTAGTTTTTTTAATGCAATTGCTTCATTGCCATATTACATCATTAACTGTTATATATTCCAAATCGTGCAAAACTTCAATAGGGCAAACCTTATGTGATGATATAGGTTGTTAGTTGCTACTAGAAAGTGTTGAGAGATATTAAAGCGGTGTAACAATTGCTGTCGGGTTTAGCAACTGATATCTTCTTCATCTCCTTTTGCACTGCTTACATGTAAGGTATTGTAGTTTAGGTGCTTCTTTCACCAGCTGCAAAACAATGCAGCTGGTGCTTGATGCATGTGTTAATGCATGTGTTAATGCTAGTAAGCTCCTGTTATGGGTCTCAAGCATGAATGTACCCCAAGATTTCTATTGGAACTGGACATGTGTTAATGCAATTAGGTGCTTCTTTCACCAGCTGCAAAACAATGCAATTTCATACGTTTTCACCAGCTGCAAAACATCATAAAAATACCATTAGGTACTTCCGTAAACACAAAAATAGAAACAATGCAAGACATGGCTTGTCTCTGATCCTCTGTTTTCTTTTTTCATTGGTTGCATTTTGATCCTAAATGTCAATCAATAAGTCTATTATTAGGAATCAGCAAAGTTGATTATCTATTCTACATAATTTCTAATCTGATGTTTGCATTTCCTAACTGTAGCATTTTTTCTCAGACCAAGGCAAATGAAATCGACTAAAGAAAGAAATAGCATTTACCAATTACCACTAACCATGGCACTAATGTTTCACCTTAGATCATATGTTTGTTCTCTGATACACATGTGGGAAACCTTCTAAACAACAACCTATTAATGGTAGTTGTTCTTTGTATTGTGGAATACATCGCATGTTTTATAAATTGGGTCAGATGTATAATTAGTCGATGTATAATCCTGGTACTAATTGGTCTCTTCTGCTGCTTATCAGAGATGGGGGGAAGCAGCCACCGCCGCTCTGCCTCACCGGAGTACGAGTTGGATGCTTTCGAGTTCTTCAGTATCATACTTGGGACTTCAGTATCAGCCACGAGGCAGGTATATAAAACGAGAGATCTCCCCTTCACCCATCTCATTATGATAACTCTGTTGTTTGCTACATCACTCCTTGTCCCAAATTGCAGAGGCTGCCTGACACTTTTATGAACATGCTGGGTGAAGATCCGCCACATAATGTGAAGCTCTGACAGGCCGGCAGCGGGGTTCGCAGGCTGTGGGACGTGGAGTTGGTGATCGAGGAGGGCCACATGTACCTGTGCCGTGGCTGGGAGAAGTTCTACAGTGCCTACGACCTACGGACCGGGTTCTTTCTTCTCTTCAGGTACGACGATGACGCCACAATGCTCATCGTGAAGGTTTTCAACACGACTGTGTGTCGCATGCGCTACATTGACGACGAAGATGCCAGTGCGTTCTGCCTCTTCTTATTCCTCTACATTTGGCTTTGTCTCACATCGATTGTTAACGGCCATTGTTGCATTTGGACAGGCAATGGGAGTAGCAGCAGCGACACTGGCTACAGCCAAAGCAGCAGCGATTATGGTTGTAGCAAAAGCAACAACGATTCTGGCTTTAGCGAAAGCAGCAGCGATTCTGGCAGCAGCAAAGACAGCAAGAAGGATGATAGAGACTGGAGTGCGGGAGAAGAGGAGCAGAGTGGGCCGCTGCAGGATGACGATGGGCATCAGGCTGAGGATGACCTAGCGCTGGTGGTGGCTGACCAAGGGCAAGAGATGGTGGTGGCTGACCATGGGCAAGAGATGGTGGTGGCTGACCATGGGCAAGAGATGGTGGTGGCTGAGGATGACCTAGCGATGGTCGTGCCCGTCCTGCCTGAAGATGGCCTCGCGATGGTGGTGGTGCCTGACAATGACCACGCACCGGTGGTGGCGCCGGCGATCCCACAGCTGGGCGACATGACCACGCCAATTGTGGTACATCCCACAGCTGCCTCCACCGCCTCGCCGCTCTTGGCGCATCAGGCTGAGGAAGGAGAAGGAGAAGAACAATGAGAACTGAACTATGTGAAACTTTTGTAATATGGTGTTGGATGGATAACGATGTTGGATGAACAATGTGAAACTTTTGTAATATGTAACGATGGAACTATGTGTTGGCTATGTATGTATATATGATGAAACTTGTGTGTTGGATATGATTGTTATATGGATGCTTGTTGTATATATATGTGTTGGATATCTCATATGTGAAATAGTGACCTGAGATTAAGAAAAAAACGATTTTTTTTTTAAAAATGCTACTAATGGCGCACTTCCATCTGGTGCGCCATTAGTATACCAGTTACTAATGGCGCACCTATGGGATACTAATGGCGCACCTGTGGTGCGCCATTACTAAAATATTCTAGTGGCGTGGTGCTAGTGGCGCACCAGTAATGCGCCATTAGTAGGCAGAACTGGTGCACCACTAGTAAGCCTTTTTCTAATATGTAACTGTCTTCCTTATGACAATGCTTCTATCCCTGGGACACTGCCATACAGGACACAAATCTCACAAAAGAGGACTTAACTCTATGGCACACATTGATATGTGGCTCCCCTCACCTCCCCGGAGCCGAAACGGCTAAGGGAGGTGATATGAACCACTAGTGAAGATTGGAACACTATCGTCTGATTTGGGCATGATGGGTCCATTTACACCAATGCCAAAAAGGAATCAAATATACGGGCATGGCTAAACGAGGTCAGCGTGGTGCCCGGATGGGAAGGCGTTGTAAAAGAGGGTATGAAAAAGGTCTTCGAGTGGTAGCATTAGATGGTGGCCGACAGGGGTGCCAATATCATGGAGGAGGAGACATGGTACTAGAGCCAAGAGGAAAGAAGAACGTATGAAAAAGACAGCAAGGAAAACAAGAGAAAGAGTGATGCTTGTACCTTGTGTGATAATGCACGTGCATGCATGGTTCTCAGGTGTGCATATCAGGCGTGATAGATTGTCGCACATTAAGGGAGACATGCATTGCGCACACTCGACTATTAAAACTAAACTCATAATTATATTTTTTAAATTTTAATATATGTTCTCTAGGTTTCATAAAATATTGCACACATATTTTTTTTCTACAAGTGAAACTAAACTTTGGCCAAGTTTATAGAAAAATAATATTTATATCTATAATATCAAACATCTCCATGAAAATATCTCCTGTGGTATATACATATTAAAAATATGGTCTAGATGCAATAATAAATGTAATTATTTATTTTCATGTTTGTAATTAATGTTGATGTTCTGGCTATAATTGCAATGGTTCTCGAGTCAGCATATACAAGAGGCTCATAGGAGAACTCGTATGTATGTGTGGAATAATAAACGGTAAAATAGAATACTAATCTCCCCTCTAAGATTTGCTCAAGTGTTGCATGATGGTTTCATTTTACTGATCATGGGCATAAGTTGGTATAATAAGGATGCTGACAACTTTGAGGACATAGTGTTAGAAGGACACTGTGTTGAACTGTCCCAGATTGATTGTTATACTAATATATCCTTTTGTCACAAGTTTATAGTATATAACACAAAGGTGTTAATGTATCCACCAATGTTTTAAATAGCGGGCTATTGCCAAATAGCGGCGGAGCTCAAAATCAGCTATAACGGAGCTATAGCGGGCTATAGCGGGTTATTTGTACATAGGATCATTTAGCGGCACCTTGCTGAAAAGGCTATATAGCGGCTAGCTATTTAAAACAGTGGTATCCACGATTCCTTATGCCATGAAGTATCGAGTTTCATCATACCGGATGACGCACTTTGGGGTTTGTCAAACGTCAACCGTAATAGAGTAACCGTAACGGCAACTTACAAATTCATCGAAAAAGTATGACAAGGGACTAGATAGCTTGAGACTGAAATTTGCTCCTCTAATAGTGGAGATATATTTTTAGAGCCCTCTTGGTGTGAAGATATCCATCATCGTCTGGCCTGACACAACTTGCCTTACTCACGGGGATTCTAGAACACGGGAACAAGAAAAGAGAACAAAACCGATAACGAGGAAACTGACATAGTGATCAAGTTGTAGGTCATGGGGATGTTGATACATCTCACCTCGGGTTTTGTAAAGTATCGCAAAGCAAAAGTAAGTGTACATGGTAACTACAGGTTCTGTCAATATTCATTCTTGTGGCTATAGGGGTCAATATAGTTGTCCACGTTTATGCTGGTGATCATTGAATTAAAGGAGTTCTGGTCATGTCTATACTTTACCGGACCTGTGGGGTCACACGCATAAGGGTCATCGATCTGTTTAGTACTAGACAGATTAGGACCATCGGAGAAACTCGTTGAAATAGTTTTGGAGATGTTAAATTTCTTTTTCGAGAAAGACTCAAAAGTGTTTCGGAGAGACCAAAAGTGTTTTTAGAGAAAACCAAATAAAACTGATGCCAAAAGTTACGGAGGAGAATGACTTAACACCAAGAAGCATACGAATGACTTAACCACTACTGGAAAGGAACTCTCCACCACATGAGTCATAGGGGTCACATCAGGTGACTCAAAGAACATCAACTCCTGACAGCATACTTCGAATATATTAACCCCCGGCTTAGGGCCTAAAAGAAGCGGACAATCACCAAACACATGTTGCGATATGAGGCAGTAATCACAAAGCTCATTAGTACACTCTGCGACAAAATGTCCCAGCTCGCCACATCTATAGCAAGGCAGCTTCTTCTTCTTCTTCTTCTTCATAGCCCAATCCGAAAGCTTTTTACCATAATTTTGTCCGTACCCTTGTCAGCTGCACCATCACCTGACTTAGCAGCCCCAGAGTTTGGTACCGGGATGTTAACCGCAGCCAGAGCCCGGACCGTGTCCGCAGCCACCTCGGGTAAAGCAGGTGAAGCCGCCACTGCCGTGATATCCATCATCGCCACTTGGGGCGTCTGCACTACCTCGGCAGCCGGCGGTGGTGGAGGTGGGCGCCGCCCTCCTCCTCTCCTGCCACAGAAACGATGCCCACCCCGGAACCGGTCGTTGGGGCCAGCAACACCTTCCACAAAATTTCCGGGCTGCCCCTGGAAACCGCGTCCCGGTCCGCCGCCATTGTATCCATTGAAACCCTGGCCGCCGCCACAAGACGACCCTCGATGCTGACCTTCGCCATAAACGTCGTAGCCGTCATCACCCCACTGTCCGTACCGGTTGTAGCGGTGATCTCTGCCATTACCGCCTTGCGCAGCCCATCCCGGACCGGCATCGCGGCCACGACCAACTGCCTGCGCCTTGGCTGCCGGCGGCGGGGCAGGCTCCTCCTGCTGCCACACGTTAGCCCGGCCGGTAGCCGTCCTCGCCGGAGGCCCCAAGGCGGGCGCCCCCGTAGCGGGCGGCGGCCCCTGCCTAGGTGGCGGACCACCGCATCCCGCTCCCGTAGTGGGTGGCGGCCCCTGCCTAGCAGGCGGCGGACCACCCCGGCCAGCCATCACGCCGGCGCCGCAGGTACGTCTCGAGGCCCTCCCAGCTCCTACCGACGGAAACCCTGGAGGCCGAAAAACCCTAGCCACGGAAACACAATGCGATGCCTCGGGTGCCGGCGATGCATGCAGCGACGGGACGTGAGTGATCACCTGCGTGGCTTGGGCCTCCCTCTGGGCCTCATACCCGGTAACTGGAGAGCCCACGACCAACGCTGTGTCGGACCCGTTTTCGCGGCCCACCAACGAATTCAAGCGTGCCCGTCTGGCCGCTCAAATTTCGCTTGCCGTCTTTGCCACCGGCGGTGGCTGTGGCGGCGGCCCCGATGGTCGCGTCTGGCCGCTCGAATTTCGCTTGCCGTCTTCGCCACCGGCGGCGGCCCCGACGGCCGGCCTTTCTTCCCTTTCCTCCGCTTAGTAACAAGCGTCCATGCCCCGGGTTAGATATGTTATACAACATGTTTTAACATGGAACCTTTTTGTTGCATTTAAGGAAAATGTAGGTGCATTTCTATTTTTGCGTCATAGAAAATTCAATAATGATTGATCTAGTGACACTAGTACAATTTTCTTGCACTTCCCTACACATATTCATCCTTTTATTGTCTGAATTTGCCATGCCACTAGACATCTTTAAATTGATTTTTGCCATGTTGAAGTACAAAATTTCCTATGTATAGACATCTATAATTTCCTAATTTGCTATGTGATAAATTAAGCTTTTTCCAACAAGTTTTCATGTGATGATTATAGGTTTCCCAACAATGTCATGGCTTATATAACAAATAAAAATCCTTTACAAGTACAAACCTTTTTTTATAAGTTTCCCATGATCTATAGAACATTTTCTTCCAAAGTTGCCATGGCCGATGGTAAAATTTAATTGTACATGTTTTCTTGTACTAACACCATTTCAATTTTATCGTGTGTATGCTTTTTATGTATTGTACCACCACAAATTTATTGAATGTGCAATGGCAAATCTATTGACTATACCATACTAAATTGTTGTTCTGTATGTAGCATGGCAATTTCATACTACATATAGGTAGATTTTTTTTCGTTGTGTCATGGCAATTTTTACTCTATTTATTAGTTTATAATCATGTATTTGAAATATTGAAAGACGGTCAATTTTCATATTTGGGTATATTTCAATCGTGATAATGACAAACTCGCTTTTTGAGAAGTTCATCATCGATTAAGTTTCTAAATATTTTTTTGGCAAATAACATATATTTTGCTAGTTGCCTCGAAGACCTACAAATCCGAACCAGACTTATAAATCGGGATGGAGGGAGTATCACATGCAAGGAAGATAAATATCTCATTACAAATTGACAAGCAGATTATCTTTCAGCAAAGTGAAACTTTCACTTGTTTATTTTTTATTTTTACAGAAAAACCTAAATATATCATCGACTATCCTGAAAATATTTTGGATTTTTTGGATGTGTGATGTGAGAGACGCAACAACTGGGGGTTTTATGTCAGTTTTGAACTGAAAAATAAAAGTTTTCAGATATTTTATACTATTAAACAGGAATCTACGGTGATGATGTGTTGTATTTCCACCTCCGAAACGTGTCTTCCAAAAAAATCATGCGCTAAAATGTGGGCTATTGATGTCTGCTAGGACTACGTCGGTATTTCCCCAAAGAGGAAGGGATGATGCAGCACAGCAGCGGTAGGTATTTTCTTTCGTGATGAAACTGAGGTTATCGAACCAGTAGGAGAACCAAGCAACACAACGTAAACAACACCTGCACACAAATAACAACCACTCGCAACCCGACGTGTTAAAAGGGTTGTCAATCCCTTTCGGGTAACGGCGCCAGAAGTAGGCAAAATGGACGTGAATAAATTGTAGTAGATTGATAGATCGAATGCCAAATAAAATAAATAATAATAAAACACAGCAAGGTATTTTTGTATTTTTGGTTTAATAGATCTGAAAATAAAAGCAAAGGAAAATTAGATCGCAAAGGCAAATAATATGAGAAAGAGACCCAGGGGTCGTAGGTTTCACTAGTGGCTTCTCTCGAGAAAAATAGCAAATGGTGGGTGAACAAATTACTGTTGGGCAATTGATAGAACTTCAAATAATCATGACGATATCCAGGCAATGATCATTACATAGGCATCACGTCCAAGATTAGTAGACCGACTCCTGCCTGCATCTACTACTATTACTCCACACATCGACCACTATCCAGCATGCATCTAGTGTATTAAGTTCATGGAGAAAGGGAGTAATGCAATAAGAACGATGACATGATGTAGACAAGATCTATCTATGTAGAGATAGACCCCATCGGTTTATCCTTAGTAGCAATGATACATATGTGTCGGTTCCCCTTCTATCACTGGGATCAAGCACGGTAAGATCGAACCCACTACAAAGCACCTCCTCCCATTGCAAGATAAATAGATCAAGTTGGCCAAACAAAACCCAAATATCGGAGAAGAAATACGAGGCTATAAGCGATCATGCATATAAGAGATCAAAGAAACTCAAATAATTTTCATGGATATAAAAGGATAGATCTGATCATAAACTCAAAGTTCAACGGATCCCAACAAACACACCGCAAAGAGTTACATCATATGGATCTCCAAGAGACCATTGTATTGAGAATTCAACGAGACAGAGGAAGCCATCTAGCTACTTACTATGGATCCGAAGGTCTACAAAGAACTACTCACGCATCATCGGAGAGGCACCAATGGAAGTGGTGAACCCCTCCGTGATGGTGTATAGATTGGATCTGGTGGTTCTAGTCTCTGCGGCGGCTGGAATTGATTTTCGTCGACTCCCCTAGGGTTTCTGGAATATTGGGGTATTTATAGAGCAAAGAGGCGGTCCGGGGGGCACCCGAGGTGGGCACAACCCACCAGGGCGCGCCCTGGTGGGTAGTGCTCTCGTCGGAGCACCCCCCAGGCGCATCCTTGGCCCATTGGTTGTCTTCTGGTCCATAAAAATTCTCTGTGAAGTTTCGTTGCATTTGGACTCCGTTTGGTATTGATTTCCTGCGATGTAAAAAACATGCAGAAAACAACAACTAGCACTTGGCACTATGTCAAGAGGTCAGTACCAAAAAAATGATATAAAATTGCTATAAAATGATTATAAAACATCCAAGATTGATAATATAACAGCGTGGAACAATAAAAAATTATAGATACATTGGAGACGTATCAGCATCCCCAAGCTTAACTCCTACTCGTCCTTGAGTAGGTAAGTGATAAAAATAGAATTTTTGATGTGGAGTGCTGCCTAACATGTCATATCATATTTCTTTTCTTTATAGCATGGACATTTGGGCTTCTATGTGATTCAAAGCAATAGTCTAGTTTTGACATGATAACTTAAATACTCAAGCATATCAACAAGCAACCATGTCTTTCACAATATCAATGCTAAAGTAAGTTATCCCTAGCCCATCATGCTCAACCATTGATCTGTTCATGAAACACACTCGAATATTAACTACACCCAATACTCAAGTACGATCATAGTGCCCCCTAGTTGGTGCTTTTATAAGAGAAGATGGAGACTCAAATTCAAAAATAAAAATTGCATAAAGTAAAAGAAAGGCCCTTCGCAAAGCAAAGTAGGGATTTGTAGAGGTGCCAGAGCTCAAAGCGAAAAACTTAGAGATAAAAACATTTTGGGAGGTGTGTCTTTCCCACCAACGAAAACGACTTAGAGTTCCCAACATTTTCCATGCTAGATATATCATAGGCGGTTCCCAAACAGAAAATAAAGTTTATTCCTTTTTGAACCATACTTTCACTTTCCATGGCTAACCGTATCCACGGTTGCCCTTCATACCAACACTTTCCAAGGAAATTATTATTTGATAACATAAAGTAAATTCATTTTCCATTTCGGGACTGGGCATCCCTAATACCTTTGCCTTACTCTCGTGCAATGACAAGTGAATAAACACTCATCATGAGAATAACACATCTAGCATGGAAAATATGAGCCACCCCTCAATCCTTCGTGAGTAGTACGAACACACAAAAGAGAAGTTTTTTTTGAAAATTGGAGATGGCATATACAAATTTGCTTAGAACGGCAAAAGAATACCGCATATAGGTAGATATAGTGGACTCATGTGGCAAAACTGGTTAAAAGATTTTTGGATGCACAAGTAGAGATCATACTTAGTACAAAATGAAGGCTAGCAAAAGATTGAGAAGCGACCAACCAAGAAACAAATAATCTCACACTACTAGGAAAATGCTTATAGGTAGATATTTAGCAGTAGCTTTGATTAAAGACCCCACGCTGCTGCTATTTAGCAGTACGCCGGACAACACCAGCGCTGCAAGCGCATGTTAGCAGTAGGGCGGGATTTCCCGGCCAGCGCTACTGTTGATGCACTACTAGGGAAAACCTTATACACAGCACCTTAGCAGTAGCGCTGGACAAAATCATGCGCTACTGCTAGTTAGTAGCAGCGCCCGTAAATAAACCGCGCTACTGCTATAACTTTAGCAGTAGCGTGTACTAGCAAAAAGCGCTGCTGCTATGTTTGAACTGGGCGCATATGGCTAACCCAACTTAGCAGTAGCGTGTATCCTCGCCCAGCGCTACTGCTATTCTTCTTAGCTGTAGCGCTTTTCTCGCACACGCGCTACTACTAACCCTACCTTATCCTCCCCACGCGGCCGACCCTCTCTCACTCACTCTCCCTCTCAGTCACTCTCGCCCGCGCCGATACCCGTCGTCCGTCCTCCACCGAGGTACTCCCTCCTTCCCTCCCTCCTCCCTCCTCCTTCCACCCCGCCCTCCTCCCTCCGCCTCCGGCCGGCCCCTCCTCCCTCCTCCTTCGGCCGCCCCTCCTCCCTCCTCCCTCCTCCCCCGACAGCCCTCCTCCCACCGCCCCTCCCTCCTCCTCCTCCGGCCGGCCCCTCCCCCCTCCTCCGGCCTCCCTTCCTCCCTCCTCCCTCCTCCGCCGGCAGCCCTACTCCCACCGCCCCTCCCTCCTCCTCCTCCGGACGCCCCCTCCTCTCTCCTCTCTCCCTCCCTTGTCTCTGTTCTTGCAAATTGTAGGTAATTTAAATGTAGATTTTAGAATGTAGACATTGTAGAATGTAGGTTTTTTAACAGAATATTTTTTTGACTATTTTAGGTGTTTTGAATAAAATAGAAGTAAGAAAATTTAGGGTAGAACTAGGGTAGTAGAATTTTTAGCAAGTGTTTAATAGAAATAGTTTATTTAGTAAGTGATTAATATAACTAGTTTATTTATATTAAGTGATTAATAGAACTAGTTTATTTATATTAAGTGATTAATAGAACTAGTTTATTTAGTAAGTGCTTAATAGAACTAGTTTATTTATAGTAAGTGCTTAATAGAACTAGTTTATTTAGTAAGTGTTTAAAATAATTAGTAAGTAAATTAATAAACTAGTTGAACTAGTTTAGTTTTAGTTAAACTAGTTTAGTAAGTAAATTAATAAACTAGTTGAACTAGTTGAATTAATAGAACTAATGTATTTTTAGTAAGAAAATTAATATAACTAGTTGAACTACTTTATTTTTAGAAAGAACTAGTTTTTTTCTATTTATAGTAAGTTTATATTAGTAAGAACTAGTTGAATTAATAGCCCCTCCATCATCCCCGCCGTCGTCCCCGTCACCGACCCCCGCCAACCTCGAGGTGAGACCAGCCAAATCTCCACGTCAATATGAGTCCTATAAGATATATATGATGTAGATAAAAACATGTATATCCTGTGTTGCTCAAATAGGATATGTGGTTGCCCAAGTGGCCGGTCATGTTCAGGTTACACCTCCGAGTGGCCTATGTTTTGCCGGAGTGTTGATTAATTTCAGTTCCGGCAAATTTCAGGCGCTCGATATGTCCTTTTTTAGCAAAGGTCATCCCAGATTTTTCCGTGAATTCTGGCATGACTTGTGCCAGAATATGTAGGAAATATCGAGTGGCCTGGATATGCTAGAATATGATTTTAGTACATATATTTAATTGTACAAGTTTAATCTTTGAATTCTGAATGTAGGAAATGTCGTACTCGGATGACGAAAGTCTCCCGAGGGAGTGCAGCTGGTGCCACGACGATCGAGGTCTGTGCGACAGGTGCCCTCACCTGGACGATGATCGGCGCTTCAGCATTAAGCTCGAGGAGACCTTCGACGTTGAAACGGTACGCAACGACGACAAGTTTTTTTGTAATTAAGCACGACTTTAACTATTTCAACATCTAATTTTCATCTTTTACAATTCGACTAGCTTATCCCATGCCATGCAAGACGCTATGTCTTGGAGAGGATGGGTTTTGAAGACCATGAAAATTTTGAAACAAAGAAAATACACCTAAGGACATATCATGATATGGATTTTGAAGTAAATCTGTACAATTCTCAGAGCGTAACCCATTTTGGTTGCCAAAATTGGGAAGCACTTTGCAAAATGTATGGTTTTTATGAGGGTATGATTGTCACCATGGATCTTGGTGATCCTGACATCGAGCAAAACAATATGGACATTTGGGTCCTTGTTGATACGCTTCGATTCTACCGCTATGTGAGTTTCTCAAACATAGTTATTAACTAATTTATATTGTTTATTTCAAAATAGTTGACAGCTTATTTCCGTTGATAGCTTATTTTCATTCTTCAAAGAATGTGCGGAAGATGGTAGACAAAACCCACTACACCGATGGCTCTGAATTAACTTATAAGGAGAAAAATCATCTGATCGCATTTTGTACTTTCTTTGAGAATTACAATACCTATTATCGAACTCCTCCAAATTATGGTGAATACGTGCCACTAGTGCACTTGTTGAACCACGATAACTTCTATGGAGATACCCTAGTAGGACTTTTTACTATTACGACATCCGTGCATCTTTTGCATACTTCTAAAACTAGTACATCATTGCTAACTACGAAGTTATTACTATGTTTTTCAACAGAAAATCCCGATGGATTGTGTAGCTCATCTGATGTATTACAATGGTCGCCTTGAAGTTCTGAACATACAGCCAGGTCATCCTACGGATCTCACCTGTGCATATCGGATTTCTGAAACCGGTGAACACATGCTAATCAAAGAGTGGAAAAAATGTTTGGACATTCGTAAGGAGGTTCTTGGAAGCAACATTAAGCGAAAGGCAAGAATTGGAGACAGGATAATCTGCATTCTCCATAATGGAGAGCCAGGGGCTATCTTGTTTTTTGCATTTTACCTTAGAGAATATAGTAGGTCCTAAGAGAATGTAGTAGGTCCTATGAGGTACAATATGTTTATTATGTGGTACAATGTGTTAGAGTTGATGATGAGGAGTAGTTGTGATTATGACTAGTGACCAACTTGCTATGTGATGTCTCATCGATGAAAACGATGATCATGAGGAGGTGTTATATGACAATGGTGTATTATGATGATAAGTTGTTAATGATATGATGATGATGATATTTATTATACCATTGCGTGAAAGAACCGCGAATTAGTTTCAAGTGGATGTCCATCCACTTGAAACTAGTCCACGGTTCTTTCACCCAATGATGTAATAACTCATTATGATGTAAAAACAATCTCTAAATTGCTGATGTATGAAAACTTGTATAGAGGTGTATGAATACAACATGAAATAAAAAAGAAATAAAATATGGAATAATAGTAGTAGCGCGGGCTGGGAGAAGTGCTACTAGTAATTACCAGTAGCGCCGCGTCGAGAAAACGCTACTACTAAGTCGGTGTAGCAGTAGTGTGGGTTAACCAACGCTACTGCTAACCTTTAGCTGTAGCGCCGTACCAGTAGCGCTCCTGCCCGCGCTACTGATAGTCCTAAAACCCGCGCTGCTGCCAGGATTTTCCCTAGTAGTGATGGGCCACGCTCTCGGCCCCCTGTTGCAGCTTTAGCTATAGCGCTGGGCCTCCTCCCCCGCGCTGCTGCTAAGCCCACCTCTGCTTCCTCCCGCACCGGCCCGCGCGCCCCTCCCCTCTCACTCACTCACACTCACATGCTCACACTCACAGAATCCCTCAATCCCCCGATCCGGCCACCGCCCCCGCGTCATACTCCAGCCGCCCTTCCCGTGTGGGCCCTCTTCCCCCATCGGCTGCCCTTCCCCGCGCCGGCGCTCCTCCCCTGCCGGCCGCCCCCCCCCCCCCCCCCCCCCGCACCGGCCATCCTCCCCCGCCGGTCGAACCCCCCCCCCCCCCCCCCCCCCCGCGCGCCGGCCGTCCTCCGCCGAGAGGTACTCCTCCCTCCCTCCCTAATTATAGTTATTAGAGAGTAGTTATTTTGAATCCTATATAGTTGAAAAAATGTAGGTTCTTAGAATAATGTAGGTTATGATCGAACCCTAGCTAGGACAGATTAGGTAGTATATATGAAGCCTAGTTAATTCGTATGAACCCTAGGTTTTTAAATTTAGCTAGGTTTTTAATTAGGTGTAGTTAATGGAATTTAGGTGTTTTAGGTGTATTTAATAGAATTTTAGGTGTTTTCGTTGTTTTAGGTGTAGTTAACAGAATTCTAGGTATTTTTGTAGTTAAAGCAATTGTTGTTGTTTTCTAGTTAAATCAATTGTTCATGTTATATGCAAATTTGCAGTGGACATGTCATATTTTGGAAATGTCATATTTTTCCGAGTGGCCTTTGTTTTGCCAGAAATGTCGATTTGTTTACGTTCTGGCAAATTTCAGGCGCTCGATATGTCCTACTTTTAGCAAAGGTCATGCCGAATTTTGCTAAGTGTTTATTAATTTTGTTTTCATAATTAAGCATTTTGTTCTCGACGTCGACGATGCCTATCCCGCATCCTCATCATCGACTTGGCGGAGGAGGCCTGCTTGAGCAGAGCGGCCATGTCCGGGACTGGGCTCCGTCGGGCTGGTACTGGGTTGTGCTACTTTGTGGTGAGCGCATCTTAGTGAGGAGCCAGTGCGTCATCGACCCGGAGCGTCTTTGGTGGCGGTCACGTGGGCCTGCATCGGTGCAGAGGCTTGAGTCCCCCGCGCAGGTGGTACAACACTGTATCACGGAGGAGGACGCGCACGTCCATCGCTACATGGTTGCGTTGGCGGACGACAGGTTCTCCAATACCTGGCAGATTCTTCAAGGATCTCACCGGAGCTATGATCATGTGATGGTTCCTTCTCTTTGGGTGTCCACCGCGGCCCATTGAACCTAGAGGAGCTATTATTCGAGATGTATTAGTGATATTATATGATGATCTTTGCTACAAACTACTATATATGTATTCGATGATGGATTATTAATTACCTATTAGTTATTTGCTTATTGAATGCATGCTAATTTGAATGGAGTACTTTGTTTTATCTCTATTATGATTTTAGTTTTGCTTATTGAATGCATGTCTGTTTCAACAATGAACATATAGGACATGTTTGACGACGAAAGGGAATTCGCTATGTGCGAGTACTGCGAAGATGAGCGCGGTCTGTGCGACAGGCCTCACCTGGTAGAAGGTCGGCGCTTCAACATCAAGCTCCAAGGGAACTTCGATGTTGAAACGGTACGCAACGACGACAAGTGTTTTTTGTTATTTTTTGCACGACTTCTCTGCTTCTTCAACGTGTAATTTCCGTCTTTTACAATTCGACTAGCTTATCCCATGCCATGCAAGACGCTATGTCTTGGAGAAGATGGGTTTTGAAGATCATGAAAGCATGGAGACAAAGATAATTCAACTAAGGACCCATCATGGTTATGATTTTGCTGTAAATCTATACAATTCTGTGAACTCATCCAATTTTGGTTGCCTGAATTGGGAAGCACTTTGCAAGGCGTATGATTTTCATGACGGTATGCTTCTCACCTTCGATCTTGGTGATCCTAACATCGACGAAAAGAATATGACCATTTGGGTCCTTGTTGACACGCTTCCAGCTCTACCGCTGTGTGAGTTTCTCAAACATATTTATTAAGTAATTTATATTGTTTATTTCAAAATAGTTGACAGCTTATTTTCATTCTTCAAAAAATGTACGGAAGATGGTAGATAGAACCTACTACTACTACAATGATGAAGCACAATTAACTTGGAGAAAGATGGTCTTATCGCATTTTTTACTGATCTTGAGAATTACAATAGCTATTATCAAACTCCTCCACATTATGGTCAATAGTGCCACTAGTGCACGTGTTGAACTACGGTAACATCAATGGAGATAGCATGGTAAGATTTTCTACTATTACGACATCCGTGCATCTTTTGCATAAATTCTTCTAAAACTAAACTACATTGCTAACTACAAAGTTATTACTATGTTTTTGAACAGAAAATCCCGATGGACTGTGTACCTCATCTGATGTTGCCGAGAGGTCGCGTTGATGTTATGAGCTTACGACCACCACGGCCAGGTCAGCCGCAGTATCCACATCACTCATGTCCATACCGGATTTCTAAAAGCGAGGAAGCCATGATAATAAATGATTTGAAAAATGTTTCAACCATCGTAGAGAGCTACTTGGAAGCAACATTGTGTGTAGGCCAAGGCTTGGAGACAGGATGATCTTCGTTCTTTATTATGGAGAGTCCATTTTCCTTAATGGAGAGTCAATGCCTATCTTGTTTTATGATATTTTACCTAAGAGAGGGTAGAGTAGGTCCTATGAGAGGAGTAGGTCCTAGCTAGAATGTGTTATTATGTGCTACAATGTGTTAAGAGTTGTTGACGAGGAGGAGTTGTGATTATGACTAGTGACCAACTTGTTATATGATGTCTCATTGGCGAACATTGTTTGGTGGTGATGACTAGTGGTAATGAATATGCTATTCAAACAGAATAGTTCATGATGAGTTGTTATTGTATAAAAGATATATCTGTTTAAACATGTACAACGCCAAAATGCGAAAAAAAAACATAAATTTTCGCAGTGGCGCGAGCCAAAATATTACCAGCAGCGCTTATTTACCAGTAGCGCTTTCAAGTGGCGCGCTACTAGTATCTGAACATACCAGTAGCACTGGCCTAAACAAGCGCTACTGCTACAAAATAGCTGTAGCACCGTAGCAGTAGCGCGGGCGCCCGCGCTACTGGTAGCTCAAAAACCAGCGCTACTGGTAAGGTTTTCCCCTAGTAGTGTCATAAGCGAGAATTAAGCATAATTAACACCGGATAATGCACCACAAGTAGGATGTAATTTCATTGCATGATTATTGACTTTTGTGCTTGCATAGGGAATCACAAATCTTAACACCAATATTCTTATTGAAGCATAATTACTCATCAACATGACTCACATATCACATCATCATATCTCAAAACTATTACTAAGAATCAAGTTTATTTTGTCCAATGGTCTTCATGAAAGTTTTTATTATATCCTTCTTGAATATCTATCACTTTGGAACTAATTTTCATGTGTTGCTTTTCATAAGCTCAAACAAATATAACTGAAGATCATGAGCATAATATTTCTTTCTCTCAAATTAATTTAAGTAAAGCAAGAGAGAATTTCTTGAAAATTTTACTAACTCTCAAATAAATCTAAGTGAAGCAAGAGAGCATTTATTCAAAAATAAATAAGCACACCGTGCTCAAAAAGATATAAGTGAAGCACTAGAGCAAGTCCATAGCTCATAAAAAATTTAAGTGAAGCATAGAGAGCAATTCTAATAAGTCATGACATAATTTTGGCTCTCTCAAATAGGTGTGTCCAGCAAGGAATCAAGACTTAAAACACAAAATAAAACAAGCAAAGACTCATATCATACAAGACGCTCCAAGCAAAACACATAGTATGTGACGAATAAAAATATAGCTTCGAGTAAAATACCGATGGTCGTTAGAAGAAAGAGGGGATGCCACTCGGGGCATCCCCAAGCTTAGTTGCTTGCTCCCTTTTGGATAATAGCTTGGGATGCCGGGTCATCCCCAAGCTTAGGCTCTTCTTACTCCTTATTCCTTCATCCATCGTAAGATAACCCAAAACTTGAAAACTTCAATCACACAAAACTCAACAAAACCTTCGTGAGATCCGTTAGTATAAGAAAGCAAAATCACCACTATAAGTACTGTATCAAACCAATTCATATTTTATTATTGCATTATATCTACTGTATTCCAACTTTTCTATGGCAAAAACCATAGAGCCATCAAAATAAGCACACAACACAAAGAAAACAGAATCTGTCAAAAACAGAACAATCTGTAGAAATATGACTATTTCGAATACTACTGTAACTCCAAAAAATTTGAAAAATTATGACGACCTGAGTAATTTGTATATTAATCTTCTGCAAAAAGAATTGGCATTTTATCACGCTCTGTTGATTTTTAACAATTGTTTTCGTGGGTGCAAAAGTTTCTGTTTTTCAGCAAGATCAAACAACTATCACCCAAGAAGATCCTAAAGGCTTTACTTGGCACAAACACTAATTAAACGCACAAAAAACACAATCATAACAGTAGCATAATTGTGCAAACACTCAAGAACAGAAAGAAAAAAGCAAAAATAAATTGTATTCACTGGGTTGCCTCCCAACAAGCGCTATAGTTTTACGCCCTTAGCTAGGCATAAAGCAAGGATCTAAGTTTTGTCATCTTTGTTCAACTCTTCAACCAAATACTTAGAATTCCTTAGAGATTTAGCATAGAGGTTTTCAATGAAAATACTCCTAGGAACAAATATAAAGAATTCACTCTTGCCAAAGGGATCTCTTATAACTTCAACAAAATCCAGGTGGATACTAATCATCTTAAGATCCTCTTTACTAGAAGTGGCACCCTTGCTCTTAGTAACTTGGGTAGTCTTGCCAATTTTTACAGGAGTTTTTTCAATAGTTTTAGTGTAAGCAAAAGCCATACTCAAATTACTAAAGATTTCTTCCGGTTTATCAATCCGAGACGGGCTTTCTTCTATTCTTTCATGAATTACGATTCCCTTTTCTTTTAACAACTTAGAAACTTCTCCCGCTTTTGACCCAATTTTAGTAGCAAAATTATGCATCTTTTTATCCAAATTTTCAATATGCTCTTCGGTAAGCATTTTATTTTCAATAGCATCTAATCTTTCCATAACATGCTCAAGAGTCAAAGTTGTTTCATTAATCATAAGAGGTGGTGAGCCTACTAAATTTCCCATAGCATTAAAAGCATCAAGAGAGGGATACATCAAGACCACCGGTAATCATATCAAGGATGAATCTATACCAAGTGGTGATGCCCACATAAAAAACAAAGAAGAACAACGGTAGATTGCTTACTGATAGATCTATTATGAGCATTGAAAATTCTATACCAAGCATGTTTTAAATTCTCCCCTCCCCTTTGTTTAAAGTTGAGAACTTCGTTCTCGGGAGTGCACGCAATAGAGGAAGAACTATCCATGACGATAATGAAGGAAATATGCCCTAGAGGTAATAATCAAGTTGTTATTTATATTTCCTTGTATCATGATAAATGTTTATTATTCATGCTAGAATTGTATTAACCGAAACTTAGTACATGTGTCAATACATAGACAAACTAAGTGTCACTAGTATGCCTCTACTTGACTAGCTCGTTAATCGAAGATGGTTAAGTTTCCTAGCCATAGACATGAGTTATCATTTGATGAACGGGATCACATCATTAGAGAATGATGTGATTGACTTGACCCATCCGTTAGCTTAGCACTATGATCGTTTAGTTTATTGCTATTGCTTTCTTCATAACTTATACATGTTCCTATGACTATGAGATTATGCAACTCCCGAATACCGGAGGAACACTTAGTGTGCTATCAAACGTCACAACGTAACTGGGTGATTATAAAGATGCTCTATAGGTGTCTCCGATGGTGTTTGTTGAGTTGGCATAGATCGAGATTAGGATTTGTCACTCCGATTGTCGGAGAGGTATCTCTAGGCCCTCTCGGTAATGCACATCACTATAAGCCTTTCAAGCAATGTGACTAATGAGTTAGTTACGAGATGATGCATTACGGAACGAGTAAAGAGACTTGCCGGTAACGAGATTGAACTAGGTATGATGATACCGATGATTGAATCTCGGGCAAGTAACATACCGATGACAAAGGGAACAACGTATGTTGTTATGCGGTTTGACCGATAAAGATCTTCGTGGAATATGTAGGAGCAAATATGAGCATCCAGGTTCCGCTATTGGTTATTGACCAGAGATGAGTCTCGGTCATGTCTACATAGTTCTCAAATCTGTAGGGTCTGCACGCTTAACGTTCGATGACGATCGGTATCATGAGTTTATGTGTTTTGATGTACCGAAGGTAGTTCGGAGTCCCGGATGAGATCATGTACATGACGAGGAGTCTCGAAATGGTCGAGACATAAAGATTGATATATTGGATGACTATATTCGGACACCGGAATAGTTCTGGGGTGTATCACATATTTACCGGAGTACCGGGGGGTTACCGAACCCCCCCGGGGGGGGGGGTCAATGGGCCTTAGTGGAAGAGAGGAGGAGGCGGCCAAGTGGTGGGACGCGCCCCTCCAAGCCCAATCCGAATTGGGGAGGGGTCGGCTCCCCGTTCTTTCTCCCCCTCTTCCCTTCCTTCCCCTGATGACCCACAAGTATAGGGGATCTGTCGTAGTCCTTTCGATAAGTAAGAGTGTCGAACCCAACGAGGAGCAGAAGGAAATGACAAGCGGTTTTCAGTAAGGTATTCTCTGCAAGCACTGAAATTATCGGTAACAGATAGTTTTGTGATAAGGTAACTTGCAACGAGTAACAAATAATAAAAGTAAATAAGGTGGAGCAAGATGGCCCAATCCTTTTGTAGCAAAGGACAAGCCTGGACAAACTCTTATATAAAGGAAAATGCTCCCGAGGACACATGGGAATTATCATCAAGCTTGTTTTCATCACGCTCATATGATTCGCGTTCGTTACTTTGATAATTTGATATGTGCGTGGACCAGTGCTTGGGTACTGCCCTTCCTTGGACAAGCATCCCACTTATGATTAACCCCTATTGCAAGCATCCACAACTACAAAAGAAGTATTAAGGTAAACCTAACCATAGCATGAAACATATGGATCCAAATCAGCCCCTTACGAAGCAACGCATAAACTAGGGTTTAAGCTTCTGTCACTCTAGCAACCCATCATCTACTTATTACTTCCCAATGCCTTCCTCTAGGCCCAAACAAAGGTGAAGTGTCATGTAGTCGACGTTCACATAACACCACTAGAGGAAATACAACATACATCTCATCAAAATATCGAACGAATACAAAATTTGACTACTGATAGCAAGACTTCTCCCATGTCCTCAGGAACAAACGTAACTACTCACAAATCATATTCATGTTCATAATCAGAGGGATATTAATATGCATAAAGGATCTAAACGTATGATCTTCCACCAAATAAACCAACTAGCATCAACTACAAGGAGTAATCAACACTACTAGCAACCCACAGTTACCAATCTGAGGTTTTGGGACAAAGATTGGATACAAGAGATGAACTAGGGTTTGAGAGGAGATGGTGCTGGTGAAGATGTTGATGGAGATTGACCCCCTCCTAATGAGACGATCGATGGTGATGACGCTGGTGATGATTTCCCCCTCCCGGAGGGATGTTTCCCCGGCAGAACAGCTCTGCCGGAGCCCTAGATTGGTTTCGCCAGGTTCTGCCTCGTGGCGGCGGTGCTTCGTCCCGAAAGCTTGCTTATGATTTTTTCCAGGGCGAAAGACATCATATAGCAGAAGATGGGCATCGGAGGCCTGCTAGGGGGCCCACGAGGCAGGGGCGCGCCCAGGGGGTAGGGCGCGCCCCCACCCTCGTGGATGGTGGGTGGCCCCCCTCTGGAACTTTCTTCGCCCAATATTTTTTATATATTCTAAAACTGACTTCCGTGGAGTTTCAGGACTTTTGGAGTTGTGCAGAATAGGTCTCTAATATTTGCTCCTTTTCCAGCCCAGAATTCCAGCTGCCAGCATTCTCCCGCTTCATGTAAACCTTGTAAAATAAGAGATAATAGGCATAAGTATTGTTATATAATGTGTAATAACAGCCCATAATGCAATAAATATCGATATAAAAGCATGATGCAAAATGGACGTATCAACACCTCCAAGCTTAGACCTCGCTTGTCCTCAAGCGGAAGCCGATAAGGAAAAATATGTCCACATGTTTAGAGATAGAGGTGTCGATAAAATAAAATACGGACATGAGGGCATCATGATCATTCTTATAACAGCAACATATGTATATATTGTCCTATGATTTCTTATGCTAAAGTAACAATCTATTCACAATGTTAAGTATGAATCAGAAACTTCATTGAAAACTAACAAAGTATGATCTCGGTCACTGAAGCAATTGCAATTTATCATAACATCAGAAAGAGTCAATATAAGAGCTTTTCAGCAAGTCCACATACTCAACTATCATTTAGTCTTTCACAATTGCTAACACTCACGCAATACTTATGGGTATGGAGTTTTAATCGGACACAGAGAAAGATAGGGGCTTATAGTGTTGCCTCCCAACCATTTACCTCAAGGGTAATGTCAACAATAATAGTTTATGATAACTTACATCCAATTGGATATATATATATCAGGAACTTTCCAACACAATGTGCTTGCCAAAGGATAAAATGTAAAAAGGAAAGTTGAAGATCACCGTGACTCTTGTATAAGGTATAAGACAAAAGTAAAAGATAGGCCCTTCGCAGAGGGAAGCAGAGGTTGTCATGTGCTTTTATGGTTGGATGCATGAAATCTTAATGCAAAAGAACGTCACTTTATATTGCCACTTGTTATATGGACCTTTATTATGCAGTCCGTCGCTTTTATTGCTTCCATATCACAAGATCGTAAAAAGCTTATTTTCTCCACACTAATAGATCATACATATTTAGAGAGCAATTTTTATTGCATGCAACAATGACAACTTACTTGAAGGATCTTACTCAATCCATAGGTAGATATGGTGGACTCTCATGGCAAAACTGGTTTTAAGGATATTCGGAAGCACAAGTAGTATCTCTACTTGGTGCAAAGAATTTGGCAAGCATGAGAGGGAAAGGCAAACTCAACATGTTGGATGATCCATGACAATATACTTTATTTCGGATATAAGAAAAACATAACCCATTACGTTGTCTTCCTTGTCCAACATCAACTTTTTAGCATGCCATATTTTAATGAGTGCTCACAATCATAAAAGATGTCCAAGATAGTATATTTATATGTGAAAACCTCTCTTTCTTCATTACTTCCTGTTAATTGCAACGATGACCAAAACTATGTTTGCCAACTCTCAACAACTTTTATTCGTCATACTCTTTTATATGTGAAGTCATTACTCTCCATAAGATCAATATGATCTCTTTTATTTCTTTTTATTCTTTCTCTTTTCTTTTATTTTTATTCCCTCAAGAGCATAGCAAGATAACCAAGCCCCCGACTCAAAACTAATCTTTATTATATATAGCTCACGGACTCTATTACATAGAAGGATCATAAAGCAAAACTCAAAACTAGATCATACTAAAACTTTATTCTAATAGATCAAGATATTACCAAAAGGATTGAACTAAGAAAAACGGTAAAGATAGAGGTGTGATGGTGATACGATACCGGGGCACCTCCCCAAGATTGGCAGTTGCCAAGGGGAGTGCCCATACCCGATACTCAGTTCTCCTTCTTCGGAGGTGGTGATGATGGAGTTGTTGATGATGTAGGCTTGTCTTCCAACATCGAGCGTAGGAGGTGCTCCAACTTACGAATAATGCCCTTGAGTGCAGTGATATGCTCTTGCAACAGAATATTTTCACGAGTTAGATACTTGTTCAGCACCTGAACTATTTCAATCATCTTGAAAGCTTCAATTTCAGTAGGGGTAAGAAGATTGTAATGAGGTTGAAGGATGTCTTCTTCTTCTGCTGCCGAAGCTTGATCCTCCGTGGCCTTCTTGATCCTATCATCCTTGTTGATCTCCCCGGGTTCTTCTCTCTTCAGCTCTATCTTCATTAGCCAAGCATCATCGCCCGTGTTGTTGGAGGAGGGGGACGACATGATGATTGGCCCTGAAAACTCTGGCAGAAAACAGCTCAAAACAAAAACAGAGGATATTTGCATGGTACGGTGGTCAAAACCTTCAGGAGATTATATAATGAATTTTTACCGACCAAAAGAAGTATCGAGCAAGAAAACGGTGTCCGGAGGGCACACGAGGTGCCCACAAGGCAGGGGGCGCGCCCAGGGGGTAGGGCGCGCCCTCCACCCTTGTGGATGCCTTGTGTCCCTTTCAGACTACTTCTTATTTTCCTATTTTCTTAAATATTCCAAAACAGAGAAAAATTGCCATTAGAACTGTTTTGGAGTCGGTTTACTTACCGTACCACATAGCTATTCCTTTTCGAAGTCTGAAATGTTCTGGAAAGTGTCCCTTATATATTCCTCCGGGGTTATGGTTTCAATAACATTGGTTTCAACATTTATTGGATTACTTGAGATATAATGTTTGATTCTTTGACCATTCACCACCTTTGGATTTGTGCCTTCGAAGTTGTTGATTTTTATGGCACCGGAACGATAGACCTCCTCAATAACGTAAGGACCTTCCCATTTAGAGAGAAGTTTTCCTGCAAAAAATCTTAAACGAGAGTTGTATGACAAAACATAATCACCTACATTAAACTCATGCTTTTGTATTCTTTTGTCATGCCATCTTTTAACTTTTTCTTTAAACAGTTTGGCATTCTCATAGGCTTGGGTTCTCCATTCATCAAGTGAGCTAATATCAAATAGTCTCTTCTCACAGGCAAGTTTGGAGTCATAATTGAGCTCTTTAATGGCCCAATATGCTTTATGTTCTAGTTCGAGAGGTAAGTGACATGCTTTTCCGTAAACCATTTTATACGGAGACATACCCATAGGATTTTTATATGCAGTTCTATAGGCCCATAATGCATCATCAAGTTTTTTGGACCAATTCTTTCTAGATCTATTAACAGTCTTTTGCAAAATTAATTTGAGCTCTCTATTACTCAATTCTACTTGACCACTAGACTGTGGGTGGTAAGGAGATGCAATTCTATGATTAACATCATACTTAGAAAGCATTTTACGAAAGGCACCATGAATAAAATGTGAACCACCATCAGTCATTAAATATCTATGGACTCCAAACCTCGGAAAAATAACTTCTTTAAGCATCTTAATAGAGGTGTTATGATCAGCACTACTAGTTGGAATAGCTTCTACCCACTTAGTAACGTAATCAACAGCAACTAAATATGTGTATACCTATTAGAGGAAGGAAACAGTCCCATATAATCAAAGCCCCAAACATCAAATGGTTCAATAACAAGTGAATAGTTCATAGGCATTTCTTGATGTCTACTAATATTACCAATTCTTTGACATTCATCACAAGACAAGACAAACTTACGGGCATCTTTAAAAAGAGTAGGCCAATAAAAACCGGATTGCAATACCTTATGCGAAGTTCTATCTCCAGCATGGTGTCCTCCATAAACCTCGGAGTGACACTTGCGTAGGATCTGTTCCTGTTCATGCTCAGGTACACAACGTCTAATAACACCATCTACTCCTTCTTTATAAAGGTGTGGGTCATTCCATAAGTAATGTCTTAAATCATAGAAAAACTTTTTCTTTTGCTGGTATGTGAAACTAGGTGGTATAAATTTAGCAACAATGTAATTAGCATAATCAGCATACCATGGAGCAGTACGAGAAGCATTTATGACAGCTAATTGTTCATCAGGAAACTATCATCAATAGGTAGTGGGTCATCAGGAACATTCTCTAACCTAGACAAGTTGTCTGCAACGGGGTTCTCAGCTCCCTTTCTATCAATAATATGCAAATCAAATTCTTGTAGCAAGAGAACCCATCTAATAAGTCTAGGTTTAGCATCTTTCTTTTCCATAAGGATATTTAATAGCAGCATGATCAGTGTGAACAGTTACTTTAGAATCAACAATATAAGGTCTGAACTTATCACAGGCAAATACAACTGCTAAAAATTCTTTTTCAATAGTAGCATAATTTCTCTGGGCACTGTCTAGAGTTTTACTAGCATATTGGATAACATTTAGTTTTTTATCAACTCTTTGTCCTAAAACAGCACCTACAACATAATCACTAGCATCACACATAATTTCAAAGGGTAAATTCCAATCAGGTGGCTGAACAATAGGTGCAGAAATCAAGGCTTTCTTAAGTATTTCAAATGCTTCTACACAATCATCATCAAAGACAAAAGGAACATCTTTTTGTAAGAGGTTAGTCGGAGGCCTAGAAATTTTTGAGAAGTCTTTAATGAACCTCCTATAAAAACCGGCATGACCAAGGAAACTTCTTATACCTTTAATGTCCTTAGGACACGGCATCTTTTCAATAGCATCAACTTATGCTTTATCAACTTCAATACCTCTCTCAGAAATTTTATGCCCCAAGACAATACTTTCATTAACCATAAAGTGGCACTTCTCCCAATTCAAGACAAGATTAGTTTCTTCACATCTCTGCAAAACTCGGTTAAGGTTGCTTAAGCAATCATCAAAAGAAGTTCCATAAATGGAGAAATCATCCATGAAAACCTCAACAATCTTTTCACAAAAGTCAGAGAATATAGCAGTCATACATCTTTGAAAGGTAGCAGGTGCATTGCATAAACCAAAAGGCATACGTCTATAAGCAAAAGTGCCGAAAGGGCAAGTAAAAGTGGTCTTTTCTTGATCCTCTTTTGACATAGGTATTTGAGAGAAACCAGAATAACCGTCTAGAAAGCAAAAATGTGTATGTTTGGATAATCTTTCTAGCATTTGATCAATAAAAGGTAAAGGGTAATGATCCTTTTTAGTATTTTTATTTAGTTTGCGAAAATTAATTACTATTCTATATCCTCTAACAATTCTTTGTGGGATCAATGCATCTTTATCATTAGGAACAACAGTAATACCTCCCTTCTTAGGGACACAATGGACGGGACTTACCCAGTGACTGTCAGCAACGGGATAAATTGTACCTGCCTCCAGAAGCTTTAGTATTTCTTTCTTACCACTTCTTTCATCTTAGGATTTAACTGTCATTGGTGATCAACAACCAGTTTAGCGTCTTTCCCCAATTTTATTTCGTGTTGGCATAGAGTGGGACTAATGCCCTTAAGATCATCAAGAGTATATCCAATAGCAGCACGGTGCTTCTTCAGAGTTTTCAATAATTTCTCTTCTTCCTGCTCTGAAAGGTTAGCGCTAATAATAATAGGATATATCTTCTTTTCATCAAGATAAGCATATTTAAGAGTATCAGGTAATGGTTTAAGCTCAAACACGGGATTTCCCTTGGGTGGAGGAGGATCCCCTAGAATTTCAACAGGCAAGTTGTGTTTCAAAATAGGTCCCTGTTTAAAGAATACTTCATCTATTTCCCTTCTTTCATTCATAAACATATCATTTTCATGGTCTAGCAAACATTGTTCTAAGGGATCGTTAGGAGGCACGACAATAGAAGCAAGACCAATAATTTCATCTTTACTAGGCAATTCTTTATCATGGGGTTGTCTGCGAAATTTAGCAAAATTAAAATCATGAGACATATCCCCTAATCCAATAGTAACAACATCCTTTTCGCAGTCTATCCTAGCATTAACAGTATTCAAGAAGGGCCTACCAAATATAATGGGACAAAAGTTATCTTGTGGGGATGCAAGAACAAGAAAATCAGTAGGATATTTAATTTTCCCACACAAGACTTCCACATCTCTAACAATCCCAACCAGTGAGACAGTATCTCTATTGGCAAGCTTAATGGTAACATCAATATCTTCTATCTCAGTAGGTGCAATATCATGCATAATTTCTTCGTATAAAGAATAAGGTATTGCACTGACACTAGCACCCATATCACATAAACCATGATAGCAATGATCTCCTATTTTAACAGAAATAACAGGCATGCCAACAACAGGTCTATGTTTATCTTTAGTATCGGGTTTAGCAATTCTAGCAGCTTCATTACAGAAGTAAATAACATGCCCATCAATCTTATCAACCAAGAGATCTTTAACCATAGCAATAATAGGTTCAACTTTAATTTGCTAAGAGGGTTTGGTGTTCTTATATTACTTTTGTTGACCATAGTTGAAGCTTTAGCATGATCCTTTATTCGTTTGGGTATGATCCTTTTGTTGACCACAGTTGAAGCTTTATAACTCTTTGCTCTACTGGTCGGGGTGAAGATACCCTGAACAAGCCCCTCAAAGGATTATGTTCCATAGTAACAAGTGACAGTATATTTCAGCACACTATATAAATTTTCCCTTACCAAATTCCACCTACCAAAGGCGCTTCACTCCCCGGCAACGGCGCCAGATGTCGGTGGAAACAACACCTATGGAATCACTGGGATCCCTTCTATGGTTGGCGGGCGCGGGGTTGTGCAAAGAGCGGGTCTAGGAGCCAGCACAAAGGTCGTTTACCCAGGTTCGGGCCGTGAAGATGCGTAAAACCCTAGTCCCGCTTTGGTGTATATTTGAGTGTTCTTGAGCTCTCGAACTAGCTACGATGCGTGCGTCGTCCAAAAGATCTGAATCCTTCTCTAGTACGCCTCGGGCCTCCTTTTATAGTCAAAAGGGGTTGCCACAGTGGCACACAGGAGGTGGAAAGGTATACAGTGTACAAGCTTATTGCCTGTCATTATGGGACAAGGCGCATTCAATGCGCCCCTTAGGTGTCCCGTTGCTTTATTGGGGACGGTAACGAGGCCCGTCCGTCCGTCGCCGCTCCGCCTCGCTCCGACATGCGTCCAGGCCAACGAGGCATGCAACGCCACGTAGGCTGGCAGGCTGCTGAGATGGCGTGGTGGTAGGGTCTTCACGAAGATTTGCATGCCACCACGCAGGTGCTTGCTGAGTTGGCCTGGAAGCCGCACGTTGCCACGCAGGTGCCTGCCCAGCTGGTTGGGCTGGCAGCTGTATGGGAACGGCGGTGGAGTCTTGGCAGGCGCGGGCCTGACTGTGGCCCCGCGGGTGTCCTCGGCAAGGGTCTTGCCTGGGCCCCGGCAAGTGGTCTTGCCATGGCGTCGCGGTTGTCCCCGGCAAGGATCTTGCCGGGGGTCTCGTGGATCTCCTCGGCAGGGATCTTGCCGAGGATCGTCGTCTTCTGGTCCTCATCTGATGTTGTGTGTTTATGATCTTGACAAAGATCTGCATGCCACCATGGAGGTGCCTCCAGAGCCTTGGTTCCAATGTGGTTGGCGGTGTTGGAACCCTTGGGCTCAAGGGTGGCGCGCCCTGCTGGTGTTGGGCAAGTCGCCCCGGCGGATCTCGGGTAGGGGGTCTCGGGTAGGGGGTCCCGAACTGTGCGTCTAAGGCTAATGGTAACAGGAGGCGGGGGACACGATCTTTACCCAGGTTCGGGCCCTCTTGATGGAGGTAATACCCTACTTCCTGCTTGATTGATCTTGATGATATGAGTATTACAAGAGTTGATCTACCATGAGATCGTAGAGGCTAAACCCTAGAAGCTAGCCTATGATTACGATTGTGTATATCTCTATCGACTAGCCTGGCCTCGGTTTATATAATGCACCAGAGGCCTAGGATAACAAGAGTCCTAGCCGAATACGCCGGTGGGGAGGAGTCCTTGTCTTGATCACCAAGTCTTGTGGAATCTTCCTTGTATGCGGCAGCTGTCCGAACTGGCCCATGAGTATACGGCCATGGGGGTCCTCGGCCCAATCCAACTGATCGGGAGACGACGTGATGAGTACCCCCTAGTCCAGGACACCGTCAGTAGCCCCCTGAACTGGTCTTCAAGTTCGGGACGCTCCTCGATTCTTCCGAACTGTTCTTCATCTTCGGTTGTCGGTCTTGAAAACTGGTTCAACAAATCTTCTCATCTTCAATCTTGAGGATCGCCGAAGTGCATCCGACGAGTTTACACGTCGGGTATCCGAGGAGCCCTTTAAAGTTTCCGGCCTTTATCAATGCCTTGTTATTTTTATGCCACACCTCGGGTTTGAAGTTGTTCCCGGGCGGCAGTGTCCTCTTGCGTCCAAGCCCCAACGCCAGACTGTATCCAAGCTCCAACGCCGGACTATGTCCGAGCTCCAACGCCGGACTGTATCCGAGGTGTCATAGATCACCTTGGTTCTAAAAAGTTGAAGGAGTTTAGCCGAGCTCAATGCCGGAAACGCCCTCTATGGAGCCAGCCACTGGCGCCCGAGCTTTATGCGGACTGTTTCCGAGGTGGTGCACCACCCGACAGCGGGCTGATTTTTTGTGAATATTTTTGATTGGTGCAATTTATTCTCTGCCGAGATATGTAGCCAGTTTATGTATATCCAGTAGCCCTCAAGGTGTGTGTCGGTCTAAAATCTGAGATGCACCTGAAGGAAAATATGAAACCGCTGATCCTAGTAGCTTCTGAGACTCAGGTCGTGAAATCGGCCTGAGGATAAACTCCTAGCTCGGCATCATACATAGGAATAAAAACACAGTGTAATATATTAGAGATAATAGTGATCAGCGAACGGGCCCCTGAGAGAGGGTCGTGAGAAGTCACCGTAATACACTAGCTTGATGCCGGATAGGTCCATATGGTACCTATTATTGTCCGAAGACGCGTATGCGCATAGTTCGGTCAAGCCGAACACTGAGCACTCTGAATTCTCTGCATTGAATAAGCAATGCAGTAGCCCCCGAGACACTGGTCGGGTGGCAACACCAAATTAGGGGATTGATGTGCCCCTTTAATATTTATAAATAATGAGCACGAAGCCCAGTAGCCCCCGAGCCTTAATGTGGGCACGGGTGGCCGAATTAAGGATCGATATCCAGAGTAAAATCACAGATTATGTGTAATGATTCTATGTGTCCAAGTACTTTACATCATTATTTTGACTCCATTGCGACCGTTTATCAGTTGAAAGTGGCCCATCATCGGTTTCTACCCCTTGGTAGATACTACGCAGGGTGTTTCCGCACTAACAAAACAACCCTTAGCCGACGTCTCAATGCCCGGAGGCGGTTGTGTTAGTAGAAATGAGGCAATCAGATGTGCGGGCTTTATAACTTTCACTTAGTCATAGGAGCTTAAAGTTGGAAGGCCATTTACTAGCCTCCGGTTAGTGTTCAGTGACAGTCGAGGTCAAGCCGTAAACACTTCGGCCAAATTATGAACGACCGGTCATTTAACACAGTCATCGGATCGCTGACCAGTTTACGCTTATTGTGACAGTCAGTTTTCGGCTTTCTCCACTGAGGCGCTTAACCATGCTAGCTGGAAGCACAATCGCAGTGGTTCTCCCGTTGCGCACCTAGCCGAACAAAGCGGAACGTAGGAGGCAAGCATAGGAGCCGGGCAACCTAACTATTGACCAAAGACGCAATTCTAAACCGATGCATATACATCAATGTCCGAGAATGTTTTTTGCTGAATCCCTTAAGGTGTCCGGCACCGCACTACGAGACTAATGCTGGAAACACACAAATAGCTTAAAAGTGCCATAGGCTTGGAAAACCAAAAACTTCAGTAAAAACTGGACGCCCGAACTAGATCAAGTGTTCGGTGCCAAATCAAAAATTGGTCTTAGAAAAAGAAAATTGGGTTGCTGTCGTGCTTTACAATGACACATCCTATCTTAAGACTTCAAGCGGGTCAGCCTACGGCTTCAACCTCCTTATCCCGAAGGCGGAGTTCTTCTCCAACTCTTGATAGAGATCAGAGTTGATGTTGAGGAAGGCCCTCCTCCGAACATGACGATCGGAGGTAGGGCGCAGTCCTCGGTCCAGCCAAGGTGACCAGTCGAGCCGGTGACGAAGAAGCCGACGTCGCAGTTGATCTGCAGTCGAGCCGGTGACGAAGAAGCCGACGTCGTAGTTGATCTGCAGTCGAGCCATTGATCCTTTTGCCGATCACACAGCGGAACTCTCAATGAAAGCACCAAAGTCGGTGTCAAAACCGGCGGATCTCGGGTAGGGGTTCCCGAACTGTGCGTCTAAGGCTAATGGTAATAGGAGGCGGGGGACACGATGTTTACCCAGGTTCGGGCCCTCTTGATGGAGGTAATACCCTACTTCCTGCTTGATTGATCTTGATGATATGAGTATTACAAGAGTTGATCTACCACGAGATCGTAGAGGCTAAACCCTAGAAGCTAGCCTATGATTATGATTGTGTATATCTCTATCGACTAGCCTGGCCTCGGTTTATATAATGCACCAGAGGCCTAGGATAACAAGAGTCCTAGCCGTATACGCCGGTGGGGAGGAGTCCTTGTCTTGATCACCAAGTCTTGTGGAATCTTCCTTGTATGCGGCAGCTGTCCGAACTGGCCCATGAGTATACGGCCATGGGGGTCCTCGGCCCAATCCAACTGATCGGGAGACGACGTGATGAGTACCCCCTAGTCCAGGACATCGTCAGCCGCCCCGGCAAGGGTCTCGCCGAGGGAGTCCACCTCGCCCTCTTGCTCTTCGTGTTTCTGGTCTTGGCGTTGCTTTGCCCGTCTCGTGCCTTCCTCTGCCCTACTTAGTGTGGCCGCGGGCGCGGCTCTGACTGCCCGTGCACAAGTAGAGGGGTACAAACAGGGCCCCTACTTTTGTACACCTATAGGAGCCCCCGGTCCTGGGCCACACATAAGCCCAACGCGTTGTTGGGCCGGGCCCAGAACGGTGCGCGGGCACGCGGGGCGGAGTTTTACTACGGTAATTCCCTCACCCGTCGCGCTTCCCCATGACCCGCGTTGAACGCGTGACGTGGGGGTCGTGCGTGGGGTGGTTGCTGCCCTCATGCGTCACATCGCAGTAAATGGTAACGAAGCAGCTGCGCCTTCCCCATAAAAAAGGAGAAACCGCAGGCGCGACGCCCATTTACCCTCTCTGCCTTCTCCAATCTCGGAACCGTCGTCCTTCCCTTCTTCCTTCTCAAGCTCTTGCTTTCGCTCGCCGCCGCCGCCACGCCTTTGCTATCCCTCATCCCTCATCTCCCTCAGCCGCCATGGCACCCAAAACCAGCAAAGGCAAGGGAACGGCCAAGGACGCCAGGGGGAAGGAGGCGCCAGAGAGCCAGTTGGCGGCGCGGCGAACACAGCTCGCCTACTTTCCTTCGATGGTTGATGTGGTCCACCTCCGGGACTACTTCAAGCCCCTGTGGGGGTGCAAGACGAAGGGGCACCCTGTCACGCGCATCATCCCCACCAGTTTCGCCGAGGCCGGCCCTAATCGGTACCCCTTCTTTGTTGATTACTTTTCCTGCGGGCTCTGCACCCCTTTCTCCGATTTCTTCAATGACGTCATGCACACCTATGGCTTCCACCTTCTGGATTTCGCTCCAAATGCCGTGGCGTGCATGGCCTTTTTCGCCCATCTCTGCGAGGGCTTCGCCGGAGTGCACCCCAGCACGGCGCTCTTCCGCCACTACTTCTATCCTCAGATCCAAAAGGGAGGCGCCATTTCCGGTTGTGTCGCCTGGATTCCAAGGAGCCACGAGAAGGGGACATATCCGGAGGGCACCCAGAAGGAGAGGTGGGAGGAGGCACGGGGCCGGTGGTGCTGGATTGAGGAGGAGGACCCACAGGAATTTTGCCGGGTCCGCCAGGCGCCGCCGGTTCGTAGAGATGATTGGGGCGAAGTCGACGCCAAGGATGAGAAGCTCACAATCGCCACCACCAGGATCCATCGCCTCATCGTGGCCGGGCTCACCCTTGAGATGATTGGAGCGGATTTCATCCGTCGCCGAATCGCTCCACTGCATAACAAGGGGAGGCCGACCTGGCTTTTCAGGAACGCGGCCGACATCATGAGGCTTCGCCCTGGCTTGAACCACAACTTCACGGTGATGGGCACACCCACTTTTGCCAGAGGCTTTTTCAGCTCGACGTCTACCGCGGCGGCAGGGTCGAGAGGACCGGCAAGGCCGCGAAGGCCGGCAAGGTCATCAAGGGGCCCTTGTTTGGGTTGCCGGCGGGGGTGGTCCTGCTGAGCAACAATTCTCGCCTCACCGACATCATCGCCAAGATGCTGGACTTCAACGCGCACGGCCTTGACCCAAATTGGGCCGAGCCGGGGGCGGATCAGGTGCAGAAGTTCTTCAACAAGATGTCGGAGAAGTACGTCCGCACCGAGCCACTGCTCGTCCAGGACACCACCCAAGCGGAGCAGGACTACATCGCCAGGGCGGCGGAGGCGGAGCTCGCCAAGGAGGCTGGCAGCACCGGCCACGTGGAGGACGAGGCCAAGGCTGCCGCGGAGGAGAAGGAGCTTTTCGGATGGGCAGAGTCTGTTGGGGAGGCCAGCAGCGCCGACACCGGGACCCCTCTCATCGAAGATGTGGCCGACGAGTCGACCGAGGAAGAGGCCGAGGCTGACGACCCTCCGACCTTGGAAAAAAGGCGTGTCCTGCGGCGGCCACCTCTGGCGTGCCGGTCCGGCCCGGTAGGACCGAGCAGCGGCAAGAGATCCAGGGAGAGTCCGTGCGCCCGACGAGGAAAACGACCGCCTCTTCTCCGTCCAAGCGTCCTCAGACCCCACCCGCTTCTCCTCCTCCCACGGATGTCGACACGGAGGTCGTCTTCGACCTTGGGTCTCTCAGCCCGAGGAGGAAGAGGAAGGCAGCAGAAGAGGAGGCGGAGGATGAGTAAGTATCTTGTCTTTTGTCATCTCCGTCCCCTCAGACCGTGCCGCTTTTCTTGATTTGTCTTCATCTTTGCAGGGATGTGGAGACGCTGGCCCAGAGGGTGGCGAAGAGAGCCAGGGCCTCGACTGGCGGCCAGCCCCCGGCGGGCACCTCGGGTACGCCGCTGGTGGTGGAGAGCAGCCCGGATAGCAGCCCCCGGCGCAGGCCCCAGCGTGCGTTCATCACTCGCTCCCTATCAACGTGTGTTGGGGTACGATCTCTTGGCGATGACCTTATCATGGTTGCAGGAGGAGGACGACAGCAGGAGGAGCCACTGAGGGCCACCCCCAACACGCCGCCCCCATCAACCATGCCGCCCCGAGGGGCGTCCCTAGCAAGGGCTCCAAGAACCGAGCCCATGCGCACGGAGGAGGAGGAGAACCCGGGCGTCGGCGGCTCCGTCCCGGCACCGAATGTTGGTGGGGAGGGGACCACTTCTTCCCAGCCTGGCACGGGTGAGTTGTTTGCCTTCTGTCCCTATTCGTTCTTCTTCTTTTGAACTTTGTCTTGGCTCTGCCTCATCCTCCTTCTTGGCACCTAGGCGCTCCCTCGGCGGACCAGGAGAACATCGATACTGTCATCGAGGAGGTCGCCAGGGATGCTGAGGCCGAGGCCAACAAGATCGCGGCCGAGGAGGCCGCCAAGACCGCCGATGAGGACGCCGCCAAGGGGCCTGCCGGGGAGGCCGGCAAGGCCACTGCCGAGGAGGCCGGCAAGGGCGCTACTGAGGAGGGGGCGGTCAACGACCAGCCTTCCTCCTCGGCCACCTCCAGCTCGGGCAAGTACCTGAAGGTGAGTGACGATTTGTTCGTCCACCTCCCAGGTGCGGGGAGCACCAGGGCACCCACCGAGGAGGAGGTGTTTAATGACGAGGTGCTCGCCGCCGCCGGGCTTGAGGTTGTCGACGAACCGAGCGCTGGTGGCGGCGGTCCCCAGGAGGAGCAGCTCCTTCGAGGCATGAGCGCCAACTTCTAGAAGCTCCAAGCGCTCCATCGTGCCTGTCTTGACAAGGCAAAGTCCAGGATGGCGGCGGTGGACAAGGCGGAGGTGGACCTCGCGGGGCGCGTCGCTGAGACACAGGCTTGGTTTCGCCAGGCCCATCAGGAGCTGAAGGTTGCCCAGGACCTGCTGGCCGAGCGCAAGCTGGAGCTTGTCATGAAGCAGGCCGACATCGACAAGGCCTAGGAGCTGGCAAAGGAGCAGGCCGCCAAAGACGAGGCCGCTCGGCACTAGCACCAGGCCGAGCTAAACTCCCAAGAGGAGGACCTTGCCGCTCGTGAGGAGAAGCTCGCCGTAACACTCTGCGGCAAGGATGAGGAGGTGGAGAAGCTTGTCATGCAGCAGACCCAGGAGCTGGAGCAGAGGCACGAGGAGGCACTCAATGCTCAGGCCCAGGTCCAAGCCGGCAAGGTGAAAGAGCTAGAGGTGGAGCGGGACGGGCTGAAGGAACAGGCCCTGAAGCTGGCGAAGGAGAAGGACACGCTCAACGGTGCTCTGGTTGAGGCGCAGGCCGCAGTCCTCGGCAAGTCTGAGTAGCTCTCCAAGGCCAACGAATCCATCAAAGACCTGAAACTGAAGCTAGAGGGTCTTGAGGGGACGCTTTTGGTGGTCAGGACCTGGGAAGAGACCCTGACCAAAGCCCTGGAGGACGAGAAGCAACTGCGGAAGAACGACGCTGGCAACCACGAGGATTTCGTGAAGGGTCAAAACCTCTGGATCAGCCGCCTCGCCGATGTCGCCGACAGGACCACCACGCAGCTGGCTACCATGGGGATGCCGAACGTGAGGTATGCCCCGGAGCCGAACTTGAGTCCCAACTGCAGCCTGACCCTGTTCTTCGAAAGAGTTATCGGAGCCCTGGAGCGGCTCCGCTCCAACCTGGCAGCCTCTCTGGCCGATGAGGCCCGAAAGCTTTGTCGGGGTGTCATGACCAAGGTCCTCACCAAGGTGGCGTACTGGAACCCCAACCTCGACTTCGACGCCGTGCTGGAGAGCTTGCCGGAGGATGTGGACCTCGCGGCGCTCGAGGAGCGTATCGAGCCCATCATCAGCCGTATCGACGGAGTTCGGAGGGTAGAGGGCCAGCGCCGGGATTAGGCACCCCGTTTCTCATCGCCGCTGCAGGTTCATGACCAAGACAATTTTTATCTTTAGTTAGAACCGCATCAACAATTGATGTAATATAACTCTGCAGTACCTTGAAACGATGCATGTTATTTTCCCGTTTGACCTCCCTTTGTATGTTCACCCTACGTTAGTCGGGTAGGCTTGCCGGCGCGTAAACCCAGGCTGCGGCGCCTTGAGGACGGATCCCCAATAGCCTGCCGGGTGTGCTTGCTGCCAAGCAAACCACCTTACTGCTCTTAATGCGGCCGCTCGAACTGTCGAGCGGACTCGAGACAGAACAAGAGAGTTGCCAATTGCAGATGGTCACCCTGCCGTTCTTGACGCAGCCGCTCGAACTGTTGGGCGGACTCGAAACAGAGCAAGGGCGTTGCCAATAGTGGCAGGGCCCCATCGCGTGCAGGTTTTCCATACACAGGGCAAGATCTTCGAGGACGATAACCTTATATATATATAAAGGAATTGCTCAAAGTTTCGCATGACTTAGCTTTTCTGCCGTTGCATGAGCGTTCAATATATCCGCCGATGACGCCGCTTGCTTGGTGTCTTCTTCCTTGGAGCTATGGCGATGAAGAACTGCTAAACTAACTGCTAGACCAGATTTCCACAACTGCGCTCCCTACCTGGTGCGCCAAAGATGTGGGTGGAAATGACACCTATGGAATCACCGGGATCCCTTCTACGGTTGGCGGGCACGGTGTTATGCAAAGAGCGGCTCTAGGAGCCAGCACAAAGGTCGTTTACCCAGGTTCGGGCCGCGAAGATGCGTAAAACCCTAGTCTTGCTTTGGTGTATATTTGAGTGTTCTTGAGCTCTCGAACTAGCTACAATGCGTGCGTCGTCCAAAAGATCCGAATCCTTCTCCAGTACGCCTCGGGCCTCCTTTTATAGTCAAAAGGGGTCGCCACAGTGGCACACAGGAGGTGGAAAGGTATACAGTGTACAAGCTTATCGCCTGTCATTACGGGACAAGGTGCATTCAATGTGCCCCTTAGGTGTCCCATTGCTTTATTGGGGACGGTAACGAGGCCCGTCCCGTCCGTCGCCACTCTGCCTCACTCCGACACGCGTCCAGGCCAACGAGGCATGCAGCGCCACGTAGGCTGGCTGGCCACTGAGATGGCATGGTGGTAGGGTCTTCACGAAGATCTGCATGCCACCACACAGGTGCTTGCTGAGTTGGCCTAGAAGCCACACGTTGCCACGCAGGTGCCTGCCCAGCTGGTTGGGCTGGCAGCTGTATGGGACGGCGGTGGAGTCTTGGCAGGCGCGGGCCTGGCTGTGGCCCCACAGGTGTCCTCGACAAGGGTCTTGCCAGGGCCCCGGCAAGTGGTCTTGTCGTGGCGTCGAGGTTGTCCCCGGCAAGGATCTTGCCGGGGGTCTCGTGGATCTCCTCGGCAAGGATCTTGCCGAGGATCGTCATCTTCTGGTCCTCATCTGATCTTGTGTGTTTATGATCTTGACTAAGATCTGCATGCCACCATGGAGGTGCCTCCCGAGCCTTGGTTCCAATGTGGTTGACGGTGTTGGAACCCTTGGGCTCAAGGGTGGCGCGCCCTGCTGGTGTTGGGCAAGTCGCCCCGGCAAGGCTCTTGCCAAGGGCTGCGGAGGCCGCCCCGGCAAGGGTCTCGCCGGGGGAATCCACCTCGCCCTCTTGCTCTTCATGTTTCTGCTCTTGGCATTGCTTTGCCCGTCTCGTGCCTTCCTCTGCCCTACTTAGTGTGGCCGCGGGCGCGGCTTTGACTTCCCGTGCACAAGTAGAGGGGTACAAAAAAGGCCCCTACTTTTGTACACCAAAAAAGGCAATACCAGAAAAGAGTCTTGATGACCCACAAGTATAGGGGATCTATCGTGTTCCTTTCGATAAGTAAGAGTGTTGAACCCAACGAGGAGCAGAAGGAAATGACAAGCGGTTTTCAGTAAGCTATTCTCTGCAAGCACTGAAATTATCAGTAACAGATAGTTTTGTGATAAGGTAATTTGCAACGGGTAACAAGTAATAAAAGTAAATAAGGTGCAGCAAGATGGCTCAATCCTTTTTGTAGCAAAGGACAAGCCTGGACAAACTCTTATATAAAGGAAAACGCTCCCGAGGACACATGGGAATTATCGTCAAGCTAGTTTTCATCACGCTCATATGATTCGCGTTCGTTACTTTGATAATTTGATATGTGGGTGGACCGGTGCTTGGGTACTGCCCTTCCTTGGACAAGCATCCCACTTATCATTAACCCCTATTGCAAGCATCCGCAACTACAAAAGAAGTATTAAGGTAAACTTAACCATAGCATGAAACATATGGATCCAAATCAGCCCCTTACGAAGCAACGCATAAACTAGGGTTTAAGCTTCTGTCACTCTAGCAACCCATCATCTACTTATTACTTCCCAATGCCTTCCTCTAGGCCCAAACAATGGTGAAGTGTCATGTAGTCGAGGTTCAAATAACACCACTAGAGGAAAGACAACATACATCTCATCAAAATATCGAGCGAATACCAAATTCACATGACTACTAATAGCAAGACTTCTCCCATGTCCTCAGGAACAAACGTAACTACTCACAAATCATATTCATCTTCATAATCAGAGGGGTATTAATATGCATAAAGGATCTGAACATATGATCTTCCACTAAATAAACCAACTAGCATCACCTACAAGGAGTAATCAACACTACTAGCAACCCACATGTACCAATATGAGGTTTTGGGACAAAGATTGGATACAAGAGATGAACTAGGGTTTGAAAGGAGATGGTGCTAGTGAAGATGTTGATGGAGATTGACCCCCTCCCGTTGAGAGGATCGATGGTGATGATTTCCCCCTCCCGGTGGGATGTTTCCCCGGCAGAACAGCTCCGCCGGAGCCGTAGATTGGTTTCGCCAGGTTCCGCCTCGTGGCGGCGGTGCTTCGTCCCGAAAGCTTGCTTATGATTTTTTCCAGGGCAAAAGACTTCATATAGCAGAAGATGGGCATCGGAGGCCTATCAGGGGGCCCACGAGGCAGGGGGCGCGCCTAGGGGGGTAGGGCGCGTCCCCACCCTCGTGGATGGTGGGTGGCCCCCCTCTGGTACTTTCTTTGCTCAATATTTTTTATATATTCTAAAACTAACTTCCGTGGAGTTTCAGGACTTTTGGAATTGTGCAGAATAGGTCTCTAATATTTTCTCCTTCTCCAGCTCAGAATTCCAGCTGCCGGCATTCTCCCTCTTCATTTAAACCTTGTAAACTAAGAGAGAATATGCATAAGTATTGTGATATAGCCCATAATGCAATAAATATCGATATAAAAGCATGATGCAAAATGGACGTATCATCCCCCTCCTAGTTGGACTAGGAAAGGGGGGAAACCTACTCCTAGTAGGAGTAGGAATCCCCCCTTGGGGCGCACCTCATGAGGCCGACCGGCCCGCTCCTCCACTCCTTTATATACGGGGAGGGGGGCACCCCATAGACACACAAGTTGATCTTAGCCGTGTGCGGTGCCCCCCTCCACAGATTTCCACCTCGGTCATATTGTCGTAGTGCTTAGGCGAAGCCCTGCGTCGGTAACTTCATCATCACCGTCAACACGCCATCGTGCTGACTAAACTCTCCCTCGGCCTTAGCTGGATCGAGAGTTCGAGGGACATCACCGAGCTGAACGTGTGCAGATCGCGAAGATGTCGTGCGTTCGTTACTTGATTGGTTGGATCGTGAAGACGTTCGACTACATCAACCGTGTTACTAAACGCTTCCGCTTTCGGTCTACGAGGGTACGTGGACACACTCTCCCCGCTTGTTGTTATGCTTCTCCTAGATAGATCTTGCGTGATCGTAGGAATTTTTTTGAAATACTACGTTCCCCAACAGTGGCAAACGAGCCAGGTCTATGCGTAGATGTTATATACACGAGTAGAACACAAAGAGTTGGGGGCGATAATAGTCATACTGCTTACCAGCATGTCATACTTTGATTCGGCGGTATTGTTGGATGAAGCGGCCCAGACCGACATTACATGACTGCGTTCATGAGACTGGTTCTACCGCCGTGCTTCGCACACAGGTGGCTAGTGGGTGTCTGTTTCTCCAACTTTAGTTGAATCGAGTGTGACTACGCCCGGTCCTTGTTGAAGGTTCAAACAGCAAACTTGATGAAAAATCGTTGTGGCTTTGATGCGTAGGTAAGAACGGTTCTTGCTAGAAGCCCGTAGCAGCCACGTAAAACTTGCAACAACAAAGTAGAGGACGTCTAACTTGTTTTTGCGGGGCTTGCTGTGATGTGATATGGTCAAGACGTGATGATATATACATTGTTGTATGAGATGATCATGTTTTGTAACAGTTATCGGCAACTGGCAGGAGCCATATGGTTGTCGCTTTATTGTATGAAATGTAATCACCATGTAATTGCTTTACTTTATCACTAAGCGGTAGCGATAGTCGTAGAAGCAATAGTTGGCGAGACGACAACGATGCTTCGATGGAGATCAAGGTGTCAAGCCGGTGACGATGGTGATCATAGATGACCCACAAGTATAGGGGATCTATCGTAGTCCTTTCGATAAGTAAGAGTGTCGAACCCAGCGAGGAGCAGAAGGAAATGACAAGTGGTTTTCAGTAAGGTATTCTCTGCAAGCACTAAAATTATCGGTAACAGATAGTTTTGTGATAAGGTAATTTGTAACGGGTAACAAGTAATAAAAGTAAATAAGGTGCAGCAAGATGGCCCAACCCTTTTTCTAGCAAAGGACAAGCCTGGACAAACTCTTATATGAAGGAAAATGCTCCCAAGGACACATGGGAGTTATCGTCAAGCTAGTTTTCATCACGCTCATATGATTCGCGTTCGTTACTTTGATAATTTGATATGTGCGTGGACCGGTGCTTGGGTACTGCCCTTCCGTGGACAAGCATCACACTTATGATTAACCCCTATTGCAAGCATCCGCAACTACAAAAGAAGTATTAAGGTAAACCTAACCATAGCATGAAACATATGGATCCAAATCAGCCCCTTACGAAGCAACGCATAAACTAGGGTTTAAGCTTCTGTCACTCTGGCAACCCATCATCTACTTATTACTTCCCAATGCCTTCCTCTAGGCCCAAACAATGGTGAAGTGTCATGTAGTCGACGTTCACATAACACCACTAGAGGAAACACAACATACATCTCATCAAAATATCGAACGAATACCAAATTCACATGACTACTTATAGCAAGACTTCTCCCATGTCCTCAGGAACAACCGTAACTACTCACAAATCATATTCATGTTCATAATCAGAGGGGTATTAATATGCATAAAGATCTGAACATATGATCTTCCACCAAATAAACCAACTAGCATCAACTACAAGGAGTAATCAACACTACTAGCAACCCACAGGTACCAAACTGAGGTTTTGAGACAAAGATTGGATACAAGAGATGAACTAGGGTTTGAGAGGAGATGGTGCTGGTGAAGATGTCGATGGAGATTGACCCCCTCCCGATGAGAGGGTCGATGGTGATGACGATGGTGATGATTTCCCCCTCCCAGAGGGATGTTTCCCCGGCAAAACAGCTCCGCCGGAGCCCTAGATTGGTTCCGCCAAGGTTCCGCCTCGTGGTGGCGGTGTTTCGTCCCGAAAGCTTCCTCCTGATTTTTTTCCAGGGTGAAAGACTTCATATAGCAGAAGATGGGCACCGGAGGCCTGCCAGGGGGCCCACGAGGCAGGGGGCGCGCCCAGGGGGTAGGGCGTGCCCCCACCCTCGTGGCCAGGGTGTGGGCCCCTCTGGTTGATTCTTTCGCTAGTATTTTTTATTAATTCCAAAACGTGCCTCCGTGAAGTTTCAGGACTTTTGGAGTTGTGCGGAATAGGTCTCTAATATTTGCTCCTTTTCCAGCCCAGAATTCCAGCTGCCGGCATTCTCCCTCTTCATGTAAACCTTGTAAAATAAGAGAGGATAGGCATAAGTATGGTGACATAATGTGTAATAACAGCCCATAATGCAATAAATATCGATATAAAAGCATGATGCAAAATGGACGTATCAATCATGACGGTGCTTTGGAGATGGAGATCAAAGGCACAAGATGATGATAGCCATATCATATCACCTATTTTGATTGCATGTGATGTTTATCCTTTATGCATCTTATTTTGCTTAGTACGATGGTAGCATTATAAGATGATCTCACTAAATTTCAAGGTACAAGTATTCTCCCTGTGTATGCACCGTTGCTACAGTTCGTCGTGCCGAGACACCACGTGATGATCGGTTGTGATAAGCTCTACCTTCACATACAACGGGTGCAAGCCAGTTTTGCACACGCAGAATACTCGGGTTAAACTTGACGAGCCTAGCATATGCAAATATGGCCTCGAAACACTGAGACCGAAAGGTCGAGCGTGAATCATATAGTCGATATGATCAACATAGTGATGTTCACCATTGAAAACTTCTCCATCTCACGTGATGATCGGACATGGTTTAGTTGATATTGATCACGTGATCACTTAGATGATTAGAGAGATGTCTACTTAAGTGGGAGTTCTTAAGTAATATGATTAATTGAACTTTAATTTATCATGAACTTAGTACCTGATAGTATTTTGCATGTCTATGTTGTTGTAGATAAATGGCCCGTGCTACTATTCCATTGAATTTTAATGTGTTCCTAGAGAAAGCTAAGTTGAAAGATGATGGTAGCAAGTACACGGACTGGGTCCGTAACTTGAGGATTATCCTCATTGCTGCACAGAAGAATTACATCCTGGAAGCACCGCTAGGTGCCAAACCCGCTGCAGGAGCAACACCAGATGTTATGAACACCTGGCAGAGCAAAGCTGATGACTACTCGATAGTTCAGTGTGCCATGCTTTACAGCTTAGAACCGGGACTTCAATGACGTTTTGAACGTCATGGAGCATATGAGATGTTCTAGGAGTTGAAGTTAATATTTCAAGCAAATGCCCGGATTGAGAGATATGAAGTCTCCAATAAGTTCTACAGCTGCAAAATGGAGAAGAACAGTTCTGTCAGTGAGCATATACTCAGAATGTCTAGGTACCACAATCACCTGACTCTGCTGGGAGTTAATCTTCCGGTTCATAGTGTCATGGATAGAGTTCTTCATCACTGCCACGAAGCTACAAGAGCTTCGTGATGAACTATAATATGCAAGGGATGGATAAGAAAATTCTTGAGCTCTTCGCAGTGCTAAAGGCTGCGGAGGTAGAAATCAAAAAGGAGCATCAAGTGTTGATGGTCAATAAGACCACTAGTTTCGATAAAAAGGGTAAAGGGAAGAAGGGGAACTTCAAGAAGAACGGCAAGCAAGTTGCTACTCAAGTGAAGAAACCCAAGTCTGGACCTAAGCCTGAAACTGAGTGCTTCTACTGCAAAGGGACTGGTCAGTGGAAGCGGAACTGCCCCAAGTATTTGGCGGAAAAGAAGGATGGCAAAGTGAAAGGTATATTTGATATACATGTTATTGATGTGTACCTTACTAATGCTCGCAGTAGCGCCTGGGTATTTGATACTGGTTCCGTTGCTAATATTTGCAACTCGAAACAGGTGCGATGGATTAAGCGAAGATTGGCTAAGGACGAGGTGACGATGCGCGTGGGAAATGGTTCCAAAGTCGATGTGATCGCCGTCGGCACGCTACCTCTACATCTACCTTCGGGATTAGTTTTAGACCTGAATAATTGTTATTTGGTGCCAGCGTTAAGCATGAACATTATATCTGGATCTTTTTTTATGCGAGACGGTTATTCATTTAAATCGGAAAATAATGGTTGTTCTATTTATATGAGTAACATCTTTTATGGTCATGCACCCTTGATGAGTGGTCTATTTTTACTAAATCTTGATAGTAGTGATACACATATTCATAGTATTGAAGCCAAAAGGTATAAGTTTAATAATGATAGTGCAACTTATTTGTGGCACTGCCGTTTAGGTCATATTGGTGTAAAGAGCATGAAGAAACTCCATGCTGATGGGCTTTTGGAATCGCTTGATTATGAATCACTTGATGCTTGTGAACCATGCCTCATGGGCAAGATGACTAAGACTCCGTTCTCCCGAACAATGGAGCGAGCAACAGACTTGTTGGAAATAATACATACTGATGTATGCGGTCCGATGAGTGTTGATGCTCGTGGCGGGTATCGTTATTTTCTGACCTTCACAGATGATTTGAGCAGATATGGGTATATCTACTTGATGAAACATAAGTCTGAAACATTTGAAAAGTTCAAAGAATTTCAGAGTGAAGTGCAAAATCATCGTAACAAGAAAATAAAGTTTCTACGATCTGATCGTGGAGGAGAATATTTGAGTTACGAGTTTGGTCTTCATTTGAAACAATGCGGAATAGTTTCGCAACTCACGCCACCCGGAACACCACAGCGTAATGGTGTGTCCGAATGCCGTAACCGCACTTTATTAGATATGGTGCGATCTATGATGTCTCTTACTGATTTACCGCTATCGTTTTGGGGTTATGCTTTAGAGACGGCTGCATTCACCTTAAATAGGGCACCATCTAAATCCGTTAAGATGACACCATATGAACTGTGGTTTGGCAAGAAACCCAAGTTGTCGTTTCTTAAAGTTTGGGGTTGCGATACTTATGTGAAAAAGCTTCAACCTCATAAGCTCGAACCCAAATCGGAGAAATGTGTCTTCATAGGATACCCAAAGGAAACTGTTGGGTACACCTTCTATCACAGATCCAAAGGCAAGATATTCGTTGCTAAGAATGGATCCTTTCTTGAGAAGGAGTTTCTCTCGAAAGAAGTGAGTGGGAGGAAAGTAGAACTTGATGAGGTAACTGTACCTGCTCCCTTATTGGAAAGTAGTTCATCACAGAAATCAGTTTCAGTGACTCCTACACCAATTAGTGAGGAAGCTAATGATGATGATCATGAAACTTCTGATCAAGTTACTACCGAACCTCATAGGTCAACCAGAGTAAGATCCACACCAGAGTGGTATGGTAATCCTGTTCTGGAGGTCATGTTACTTGACCATGACGAACCTACGAACTATGAGGAAGCAATGATGAGCCCAAATTCCGCAAAATGGCTTGAGGCCATGAAATCTGAGATGGGATACATGTATGAGAACAAAGTGTGGACTTTGGTTGAGTTTCCCGATGATCGGCAAGCCATAGAGAATAAATGGATCTTCAAGAAGAAGACTGACGCTAACGGTAATATTACTGTCTACAAAGCTCGACTTGTTGCGAAAGGTTTTCGACAAGTTCAAGGAGTTGACTACGATGAGACCTTCTCACCCGTAGCGATGCTTAAGTCTGTCCGAATCATGTTAGCAATTGTCGCATTATATGATTATGAAATTTGGCAAATGGATGTCAAAACTGCATTCCTTAATGGATATCTTAAATAAGAGTTGTATATGATGCAACCAGAAGGTTTTTTCGATCCAAAAGGTGCAAACAAAGTGTGCAAGCTCCAGCGATCCATATATGGACTCGTGCAAGCCTCTCGGAGTTGGAGTATACGCTTTGATAATGTGATCAAAGCATATGGTTTTATACAGACTTTTGGAGAAGCATGTATTTACAAGAAAGTGAGTGGGAGCTCTGTAGCATTTCTGATATTATATGTGGATGACATATTGTTGATCGGAAATGATACTAAATTTCTGAATAGCATAAAAGGATACTTGAATAAGAATTTTTCAATGAAAGACCTCAGTGAAGCTGCTTATATATTGGGCATCAAGATCTATAGAGGTAGATCAAGAAGCTTAATTGGACCTTCACAAAGCACATACCTTGATAAAGTTTTGAAGAAGTTCAAAATGGATCAAGCAAAGAAAGGGTTCTTTCCTGTGTTACAAGGTGTGAAGTTGATTCAGACTCAATGCCCGACCACTACAGAAGATAGAGAGAAAATGAAAGTCATTCCCTATGCTTCAGCCATAGGTTCTATCATGTATGCAATGCTATGTACCAAACCTGATGTGTGCCTTGCTATTAGTTTAGCAGGAAGGTACCAAAGTAATCCAGGAGTGGATCACCGGACAGCGGTCAAGAACATCCTGAAATACCTGAAAAGGACTAAGGATATGTTTCTCGTGTATGGAGGTGACTGCTACCTCTTGAGCATGCGTTGGTTTTCCCTTGCAGAGGAAAGGGTGATGCAGCAAAGTAGCGTAAGTATTTCCCTCAGTTTTTGAGAACCAAGGTATCAATCAAGTAGGAGGCCACACGCAAGTCCCTCGTACCTACACAAACAAATAAGAACCTTGCAACCAACGCGATAAAGGGGTTGTCAATCCCTTCACGGCCACTTGCAAAATATGATAAGATAATATTTTTGGTATTTTTATGATAAAGATTAAAAGTAAAGATTGCAAAATAAACGGCAAAAGAAATAGCTAGTTGACGGAAGATTAATATGATGAAAAATAGACCCGGGGGCCATAGGTTTCACTAGTGGCTTCTCTCAAGATAGCATAAGTATTACGGTGGGTGAACAAATTACTGTCGAGCAATTGATAGAAAAGTGCATAATTATGAGAATATCTAGGCATGATCATGTATATAGGCATCACGTCCGTGACAAGTAGACCGACTCCTGCCTGCCTCTACTACTATTACTCCACACATCGACCGCTATCCAGCATGCATCTACAGTATTAAGTTCATAAGAACGGAGTAACGCATTAGGCAAGATGACATGATGTAGAGGGATAAACTCAAGCAATATGATATAAACCCCATCTTTTTATCCTCGATGGCAACAATACAATACGTGTCGTTCCCCTACTGTCACTGGGATCGAGCAACGCAAGATTGAACCCAAAGCTAAGCACTTCTCCCATTGCAAGAAAGATCAATCTAGTAGGCCAAACCAAACTGATAATTCGAAGAGACTTGCAAAGATAACCAATCATACATAAAAGAATTCAGAGAAGATTCAAATATTGTTCATAGATAATCTTGATCATAAACCCACAATTCATCGGATCTCGACAAACACACCGCAAAAAGAGTTACATCGAATAGATCTCCAAGAAGATCGAACTTTGTATTGAGATCCAAAGAGAGAGAAGAAGCCATCCTAGCTAATAACTATGGACCCGAAGGTCTGTGGTAAACTACTCACACATCATCGTAGAGGCTATGGTGTTGATGTATAGAAGCCCTCCGTGATCGATTCCCCCTCCGGCGGAGCACCGGAAAAGGCCCCAAGATGGGATCTCACAGGTACAGAAAGTTGCGACGGTGGAAATAGGGTTTCGTGGTGCTCCTGGTTGGTTTCGGGGTACATAGGTATATATAGGAGGAAGAAGTAGGTCGGTGGAGCCACGAGGGGCCCACGAGGGTGGGGGCGTGCCCAGGGGGCAGGCGCGCCTCCCTACCTCGTGGCCTCCTCGTTGATTTCTTGACGTCCACTCCAAGTCCTCTGGATCACGTTTGTTCCAAAAATCACGCTCCCGAAGGTTTCATTCCGTTTGGACTCCGTTTGATATTCCTTTTCTGCAAAACACTGAAATAGGCAAAAAAACGGCAATTTGCACTGGACCTTGGGTTAGTAGGTTAGTCCCAAAAATAATATAAAAGTGTATAATAAATCCCATTAAACATCCAAAACAGAATATATAATAGCATGGAACAATCAAAAATTATAGATACGTTGGAGACGTATCAACCATCCCCAAGCTTAATTCCTGCTCGTCCTCGAGTAGGTAAATGATAAAAACAGAATTTTTGATGTGGATTGCTACCTAACATAATTTTCAATGTAATTCTCTTTATTGTGGCATGAATGTTTAGATCCGAAAGATTCAAGAGAAAAGTTTAATATTGACATAAAAATAATAATACTTCAAGCATACTAACTAAGCAATCACGTCTTCTCAAAATAACATGGCCAAAGAAAGTTCATCCCTACAAAATCAAATAGTTTGGTCATGCTCCACTTTCGTCACACAAGAATGCTCTCATCATGCACAACCCCGATGACAAGCCAAGCAATTGTTTCATACTTTAGTAATCTCAAACTTTTTCAACTTTCACGCAATACATGAGCGTGAGCCATGGATATAGCACTATGGGTGGAATAGAATATAATGATGGGGGTTATGTGGAGAAGACAAAAAAGGAGAAAGTCTCACATTGACGCGGCTAATCAACGGGCTAGGGAGATGCCCATCAATTGATGTCAATGCAAGGAGTAGGGATTGCCATGCAACGGATGCACTAGAGCTATAAATGTATGAAAGATCAACAAAAGAAACTAAGTGGGTGTGCATCCAACTTGCTTGCTCACGAAGACCTAGGGCATTTGAGGAAGCCCATTGTTGGAATATACAAGCCAAGTTCTATAATGAAAAATTCCCACTAGTATATGAAAGTGACAAACAAGAGACTCTCTATCATAAAGATCATGGTGCTACTTTGAAGCACAAGTGTGGAAAAAGGATAGTAGCATTGTCCCTTTTTATTTCTTTTTTTCTTTTTTGGGCCTTTTTTTTTTTGGCCTTTCTCTTTTTTTTGGGGACAATGCTCTATTAATGATGATCATCACACTTCTATTTATTTACAACTCAATGATTACAACTCGATACTAGAACAAAATATGACTCTATATGAATGCCTCCGGCGGTGTACCGGGATGGGCAACGATTCAAGAGTGACATGTATGAAATAATATGCATGGTGGCTTTGCCACAAATACGATGTCAACTACATGATCATGCAAGGCAATATGACAATGATGAAGCGTGTCATAATAAACGGAACGGTGGAAAGTTGCATGGCAATATATCTCGGAATGGCTATGGAAATGCCATAATAGGTAGGTATGGTGGCTGTTTTGAGGAAGATATAAGGAGGTTTATGTGTGATAGAGCGTATCGTATCACGGGGTTTGGATGCACCGGCGAAGTTTGCACCAACTCTCAAGGTGAGAAAGGGCAATGCACGGTACCGAAGAGGCTAGCAATGATGGAAGGTTGAGAGTGCGTATAATCCATGGACTCAACATTAGTCATAAAGAACTCACATACTTATTGCAAAAATCTACAAGTCATCAAAAACCAAGCACTACGCGCATGCTCCTAGGGGGATAGATTGGTAGGAAAAGACCATCGCTCGTCCCCGACCGCCACTCATAAGGATGACAATCAAAGAACACCTCATGTTTCAAATTTGTTACACAACGTTTACCATACGTGCATGCTACGGGACTTGCAAACTTCAACACAAGTATTTCTCAAATTCACAACTACTCAACTAGCACAACTTTAATATCACTATCTCCATATCTCAAAACAATCATCAAGTATCAAACTTCTCTTAGTATTCAATGCACTTATATGAAAGTTTTTATTATATCCATCTTGGATGCCTATCATATTAGGACTAATTTTATAGCCAAAGCAAATTACCATGCTGTTCTAAAGGACTCTCAAAATAATATAAGTGAAGCATGAGAGATCAATAATTTCTATAAAATAAAACCACCACCGTGCTCTAAAAGATATAAGTGAAGCACTAGAGCAAAATTATTTAGCTCAAAAGATATAAGTGAAGCACATAGAGTATTCTAATAAATTCTGATTAATGTGTGTCTCTCCCAAAAGGTGTGTACAGCAAGGATGATTGTGGTGAACTAAAAATCAAAGACTCAAATCATACAAGACGCTCCAAGCAAAACACATATCATGTGGTGACTAAAAATATAGCTCCAAGTAAAGTTACCGATGGACGAAGACAAAACAGGGGATGCCTTCCGGGGCATCCCCAAGCTTAGGCTTTTGGTTGTCCTTGGATTTTACCTTGGGGTGCCTTGGGCATCCCCAAGCTTAGGCTCTTGCCACTCCTTGTTCCATAATCCATCAAATATTTACCCAAAACTTGAAAACTTCACAACACAAAACTTAAGAGAAAATCTCATCAGCTCCGTTAGCGAAAGAAAACAAAACACCACTTCAAGGTACTGTAATGAACTCATTCTTTATATATATTGGTGTCAAACCTACTGTATTACAACTTCTCTATGGTTCATAACCTCCGATACTAGCCATAGATTCATCAAAATAAGCAAACAACACACGAAAAACAGAATCTGTCAAAAACAGAACAGTCTGTAGTAATTTGTATCAAACGCATACTTCTGGAACTCCAAAAATTCAAAATAACTTTCTGGATGTGAGGAATTTATATATTAATCATATGCAAAAAGAATCAACTAAATAGCATTCTCCAGTAAAAAGTTATAGCAAATCTCGTGAGCGCTAAAGGTTCTGTTTTTTACAGCAAGATCAAAAAGATTTCACCCAAGTCTTCCCAAAGGTTCTACTTGGCACAAACACTAATTAAAACATAAAACCACATCTAAACAGAAGCTATATGAATTATTTATTACTAAACAGAACCAAAAATCAAGAAACAAAATAAAATTGGGTTGCCTCCCAACAAGCGCTATCGTTTAACGCCCCTAGCTAGGCATGACGGAAAGGATAGATCTAGGTATTATCATCTTTGGCATGAAATCCATAAGTGGCTCTCATAATAGATTCATAAGGTAATTTTATTTTCTTTCTAGGAAATGGTTCCATGCATTTCCTTAACAGAAATTGGAATCTAATATTCCCTTCTTTCATATCAATAATTGCACCAATCGTTCTAAGGAAAGGTCTACCAAGAATAATAGGACATGAAGGATTGCAATCTATATCAAGGACAATGAAATCTACTGGCACATAATTCCTATTTGCAACAATAAGAACATCATTAATTCTTCCCATAGGTTTCTTAATGGTGGAATCCGCAAGGTGCAAGTTTAAAGAACAATCATCAAATTCACGGAAACCTAACATATCACACAAAGTTTTTGGAATCGTGGAAACACTAGCACCCAAATCACACAAAGCATAGCATTCATGATCTTTAATTTTAATTTTAATAGTAGGTTCCCACTCATCATAAAGTTTTCTAGGGATAGAAACTTCCAATTCAAGCTTTTCTTCATAAGATTGCATTAAAGCATCAACGATATGTTTGGTAAAAGCCTTATTTTGACTATAAGCATGTGGAGAATTTAGCACGGATTGCAACAAGGAAATACAATCTATTAAAGAACAATTATCATAATTAAATTCCTTGAAATCCAAAATAGTGGGTTCATTGCTATGTAAAGTTTTGACCTCTTCAATCCCACTTTTACCAATTTTTGCATCAAGATCTAAAAACTCCGAATCATTGGGACGCCTTTTAACTAAAGTTGACTCATCTCCAGTCCCATCATTATCAAGATTAATATTGCAAAACAAAGATTTAATAGGAGACACATCAATCACTTTTAGATCTTCATCCTTATTATATCATGAAAAACTAGAAGAACGCGCTTTCATAAAGCAATCTTTCTTAGCATGCATCCTAGCGGTTCTTTCTTTGCACTCATCAATGGAAATTCTCATGGCTTTGAGAGACTCATTGATATCATGCTTAGGTGGAATAGATCTAAGTTTCAAAGAATCAACATCAAGAGAAATTCTATCCACGTTCCTAGCCAACTCATCAATCTTAGGCAATTTTTCTTCAAGCAAAGCATTGAAATTCTTTTGAGAAATCATAAATTCTTTAACACTAGTCTCAAAATCAGAGGGCATCTTATTAAAATTTCCATAAGAGTTGTTGTAGGAATTACCATAATTATTAGAGGAATTACTAGGATACGGCCTAGGATTAAAGTTTCCTCTATAAGCGTTGTTACCAAAATTGTTCCTACCAACAAAATTCACATCCATAGATTCATTATTATTCTCAATCAAAGTAGACAAAGGCATATCATTGGGATCAGAAGAAACACTCTTATTAGCAAACAATTTCATAAGTCCATCCATCTTTCTACTCAAAACATTAATCTCTTCAATTACATGCACCTTTTTACTAGTAGATCTTTCAGTGTGCCATTGAGAATAATTAACCATAATATTATATAGGAGTTTAGTAGCTTCTCCTAAAGTGATTTCCATAAAAGTGCCTCCCGAGGCCGAATCTAAAAGATTTCTAGAAGCAAAATTCAATCCGGCATAAAAAAATTTGTATAATCATCCATAGATTCAAACCATGTGTAGGGCAATTACGTATCATTAATTTCATCCTCTCCCAAGCTTATGCAACATGTTCATGATCAAGTTGCTAAAAATTGATAATATCGTTTCTAAGAGAGATGATCTTAGTGGGAGAAAAATACTTAGAGATAAAAGCATCTTTTCACTTATTCCATGAATCGATACTATTTTTAGGCAAAGAAAAAAACCAAGTTTTAGCACGATCTCTAAGCGAAAAAGGAAATAGCTTCAATTTGACAATATCATTGTCCACATCTTTCTTCTTTTGCATATCACACAAATCAACAAAGCTGTTTAGATGGGTAGCGGCATCTTCACTGGGAAGGACGGCGAATTGATCTTTCATGACAAGATTCAGCAAAGCAGCATTAATTTCACAAGATTCAGCATCGATAAGAGGAGCAATCGGTGTGCTAAGAAAATCATTGTTGTTGGTATTGGCAAAGTCACACAATTTAGTATTATCTTGAGCCATCGTGACAAGCAAGCAATCCAACACACAAGCATACAAGAAGCAAGCGAAAAAGAGGCGAATGAAAAGAGGGGGCAAATAAAACGGCAAGGGTGAAGTGGGGGAGAGGAAAACGAGAGGCAAATGGCAAATAATGTAATGCGAGGGATAAGATTTTGTGATGGGTACTTGGTATGTCTTGACTTGTGCGTAGACTCTCCGGCAATGGCGCCAGAAATCCTTCTTGCTACCTCTTGAGCATGTGTTGGTTTTTCCTTGAAGAGGAAAGGGTGATGCAGCAAAGTAGCGTAAGTATTTCCCTCAGTTTTTGAGAACCAAGGTATCAATCCAGTAGGAGGCCACACACAAGTCCCTCGTACCTACACAAACAAATAAGAACCTTGCAACCAACGCGATAAAGGGGTTGTCAATCCCTTCATGGCCACTTGCAAAAGTGAGATCTGATAAAGATGATAAGATAATATTTTTGGTATTTTATGGTAAAGATTAAAAGTAAAGATTGCAAAATAAACGGAGAAAGAAATAGCTAGTTAACGGAAGATTAATATGATGGAAAATAGACCCGGGGGCCATAGGTTTCACTAGTGGCTTCTCTCAAGATAGCATAAGTATTATGGTGGGTGAACAAATTACTGTCGAGCAATTGATAGAAAAGTGCATAATTATGAGAATATCTAGGCATGATCATGTATATGGGCATCACGTCAGTTACAAGTAGACCGACTCCTGCCTGCATCTACTACTATAACTCCACACATCGACCGCTATCCAGCATGCATCTACAGTATTAAGTTCATAAGGACGGAGTAACGCATTAGGCAAGATGACATGATGTAGAGGGATAAACTCAAACAATATGATATAAACCCCATCTTTTTATCCTCGATGGCAACAATACAATACGTGTCGTTTCCCCTACTGCCACTGGAATTGAGCAATGCAAGATTGAACCCAAAGCTAAGCACTTCTCCCATTGCAAGAAAGATCAATCTAGTAGGCCAAACCAAACTGATAATTCAAAGAGACTTGCAAAGATAACCAATCATACATAAAAGAATTCAGAGAAGATTCAAATATTGTTCATAGATAAACTTGATCATAAACCCACAATTCATCAGATCTCGACAAACACACCGCAAAAAGAGTTACATCGAATAGATCTCCAAGAAGATCGAACTTTGTATTGAGATCCAAAGAGAGAGAAGAAGCCATCCTAGCTAATAACTATGGACCCGAAGGTCTGTGGTAAACTACTCACACATCATCGGAGAGGCTATGGTGTTGATGTAGAAGCCCTCCGCGACCGATTACCCCTCCGGCGGAGCGCCGAAAAAGGCCTCAAGATGGGATCTCATGGGTACAGAAGGTTGCGGTGGTGGAAATAGGGTTTCGTGGTGCTCCTGGTTGGTTTTGGGGTACATGGGTATATATAGAAGGAAGAAGTAGGTCGGTGGAGCCACGAGGGGCCCACGAGGGTGGGGGCGCGCCTCCCTGCCTCGTGGCCTCCTCGTTGATTTCTTGACATCCACTCCAAGTCCTCTAGATCACGTTTGTTCCAAAAATCACGCTCCCGAAGGTTTCATTCTGTTTGGACTCCGTTTGATATTCCTTTTGTGCGAAACACTGAAATAGGCGAAAAAACAGCAATTTGCACTGGGTCTTGGGTTAGTAGGTTAGTCCCAAAAATAATATAAAAGTGTATTATAAAGCCCATTAAACATCCAAAACAGAATATATAATAGCTAGCATGGAACAATCAAAATTATAGATACGTTGGAGACGTATTAGTGACAAAGAGCTCGTTGTAAATGGTTACGTCGATGCAAGCTTTGACACTGATCCGGATGACTCTAACTCACAAACCGGATACGTATTTATATTAAATGGTGGAGCTGTCACTTGGTGCAGTTCCAAGCAGAGCGTCCTGGCGGGATCTACGGGTGAAGCGGAATACATAGCTGCTTCGGAAGCAGCAAATGAAGGAGTTCATATCTGATCTAGGTGTAATACCTAGTGCATCGGTTCCAATGAAAATCTTTTGTGACAATACTGGTGCAATTGCCTTGGCAAAGGAATCCAGATTTCACAAGAGAACCAAGCACATCAAGAGACGCTTCAATTCCATCCGCGATCAAGTCAAGGACGGAGACATAGAGATTTGCAAGATACACACGGATCTGAATGTTGCAGACCCATTGACTAAGCCTCTCTCACGAGCAAAACATGATCAGCACCAAGACTCCATGGGTGTTAGAATCATTACTATGTAATCTAGATTATTGACTCTAGTGCAAGTGGGAGACTGAAGGAAATATGCCCTAGAGTAAATAATAAAGTTGTTATTTATATTTCCTTGTATCATGATAAATGTTTATTATTCATGCTAGAATTGTATTAACCGGAAACTTAGTACATGTGTGAATACATAGACAAACAAAGTGTCACTAGTATGCCCCTACTTGTCTAGCTCGTTAATCAAAGATGGTTAAGTTTCCTAGCCATAGAGATGAGTTGTCATTTGATGAACGGGATCACATCATTAGAGAATGATGTGATTTACTTGACCCATCCGTTAGCTTAGCACTATGATCGTTTAGTTTATTGCTATTGCTTTCTTCATAACTTATACATGTTCCTATGACTATGAGATTATGCAACTCCCGAATACCGGAGGAACACTTAGTGTGCTATCAAACGTCACAACGTAACTGGGTGATTATAAAGATGCTCTACAGGTGTCTCCGATGGTGTTTTTTGAGTTGGCATAGATCGAGATTACGATTTGTCACTCCGATTTTCGGAGAGGTATCTCTGGGCCCTCTTAGTAATGCACATCACTATAAGCCTTGCAAGCAATGTGATTAATGAGTTAGTTAGGAGATGATGCATTACAGAACGAGTAAAGAGACTTGCCAGTAACAAGATTTAACTAGGTATGATGATACCGACGATCGAATCTCGGGCAAGTAACATACCGATGACAAAGGGAACAACGTATGTTGTTATGCGGTTTGACCGATAAAGATCTTCGTAGAATATGTAGGAGCCAATATGAGCATCCAGGTTCCGCTATTGGTTATTGACCAGAGATGAGTCTCGGTCATGTCTACATAGTTCTCGAAACCATAGGGTCCGCATGCTTAACGTTCGATGACGATTCACTATAAGAAATATGTCAACTTGTGACCTTCTCTTAGTGACCCAGCTGAATTGGTCGTAAATCCACGGCCATTTCGCTTGGAAGGGCTCAAACCCTGAAATTGCTTACACCAAATGGTCACAAAGCAGACAAGAGGCGCCAATGACCTTATTTCTACCTGATTACGACCAATATAAATGGTCATGAGGTTGTGAACGTGGTTGCATTGCTACTTATTGCTATGACTAGGCGCCACCTCATTAGTTTTGCCTATGTGTCATTTCCATGTGTCAATTTTTGCCCTAGGTTGTGAAGCAACCTATATTTCTGTCATTCCCAAAATTCCCCAAAAAATTGGGCATTCTTTACTATCCAAATCATTGCCTCATGACAATATTCAACTCCATTTGCCTGGTAAATTTTCCTCGGCAAATTTCCAAAGTTTTTGTTCAACTCGAACTGTTGTGAAGGAAGTACTAGCTAGGCATATCCTAATGAGCTGAATTTTTGCCACATCTTCTATATTCCAAAATCATAGCTCTCCACAAAATTTGAGCCCCATCTAACAATACATGTGAGTGTGGCTTCAACATTCATATTTCTGTCCAGTGTGGTACGTTGCAAAGCAAGTGACACCTAGGCTCCTCCATTTGAGCTGCAAATTTTCCAAGATAGTGTCCTTAGTAGATGATCATCGTCGGCCAAAACTCAGGCCCATTGGCCATGTGCATTTCCCGTACCACTAATCAAACACTTGGGTGCTAATTCATGTTTGAGCATTGTTCGGTCTCCTCGTGAGATTCTTATGTTGTTATTTTCTTCCAAGTATCTACCTGGGGAGTGCCAAACCTACTAGACATGCCTAGGCTTCCCAGAACGCATGGCAACACCACGGTCACGCGGTGACCACGCGGCGGGCATGCGAGTCTACGCGCTTTGGAGTTGGGGCCCTGGGCCACCATCCAAACCTCAACGTATCGCCACCAAACCATGTATTTCTGATTAAATATATAGTTATGTACCTATAAATGATTTTTGGAAAAAATAAAGAGCAAACTGTGAGGCAGCTGCAGTTCATTTGACCTGCTTCCTACTGAATCGGCAGAAATTTGTCTTTTTCACCAGAGGTGTATAGGTAGTTTTGACGACCAACCATTTTGTCAATTGTACATTAAATATGGCCTAATATATTATAAAAATGACCTGGTCCATTTTTGCAACAATTATTTGGTAGTTCCTTCACAAAAAACCTCATTTTGGGCACTCGAAAAATGGAAAATGAATTTCCGTGCAAAGAAAATGAAAACTCCCTTAGGCAACATTGTTTGGAATTCCAAGATGCACCCTTGTGCACAATATGAGATCATTTGAACAAACTATGCCATGAATGTGGCCATAAGATTGATCATTTGGCTTGAAAGCCATGAATCTTCACGCATGATAGCTCATTTCTGAGAACGCATTTTTTAAAATAATTGCCGTATTAGAAGTTTATTATTTTTCCTGGAAACTTGGTCACATATGATGACACAATGCGAAGGTTTTCCAATTTTTTGATTTTTTTTAAAATATGCCCATTTCAAAATGCGGTCAAAACGGCGGGCTTGACCGTTCCTAGCTAGTTGTTGAATCTTGGAAATCTTTTGATGTTTCTCTGATTAAATATATATTTATGTACCTAGAAATTATTTTTGGAAAAAATAAAGAGCAAACTATGAGGCAGCTACAGTGCAAATTTGACCCGTTTCCTGCTGAATCGGCGGAAATTTGTCTTTTTCACTAGAGGTGTATCAAGGCTTTTGACACCCAACCATTGTGTCAATTATGTATTAAACATGTCCTAGTATTTTATAAAAATTATTTGGTCCATTTTTACAACATTTATAGTTCCTTCACAAAAAAAACCTCATTTCGAGCACTCGAAAAATGGAAAATGAATTTTCCGTGCAAAGAAAATGAAAAATCTCCTAGGCAACATTGTTTGCCATTCCAAGATGAACCCTTGTGCACAATATGAGATCATTTGAACAAACTATGCCATGAATGTGGCCATAAGATTGATCATTTGACTTGAAAGCCATGAATCTTCACACATGCTAGCTCATTTCTGAGAACACTTTTTTAAAATAATTACCGTATTACAAGTTTATTATTTTTCCTGCTAACTTGGTCACATATAATGACACAATGAGAAGGTTTTCCAATTTTTTGAATTTTTTATGCCCGTTTGAAAATGCGGTCAAAACGGCGGGAATGACCGTTCCTAGCTAGTGGTTGAATCTTGGAATTTTTTTGGTGTTTCTTTGATTAAATAGATACTTTTGTACCTACAAATGAGTTTTTGAAAAAATAAATAGCAAACTATGAGGCAGCTGCAGTTCAAATTTGACCCGCTTCCAGCTGAAATGGCGAAAATTTGTCTTTTTCACCAGAGGTGGATCAAAAACTTTTTATACCCAACCATTTGGTCAATTGTGCATTAAATATGGCCTAGTATTTTATAAAAATGATTTGGCCCAATTTTGCAACAATTATTTGGTACGTTCTTCACAAAAAAACCTCATTTGGGGCACTCGAAAAATGGAAAATGATTTTTTTCGTCCAAAGAAAATGAAAATTTCCTTAGGCAACATTGTTTGCCATTCCAATATGCACCCATGTGCACAATATGAGATCATTTCAACAAACTATGCCATGAATGTGGCCATAAGATTGATCATTTGGCTTGAAAACCATTGATATCCACACATGATAGCTCGTTTCTGAGAACACTTTTTTAAATGAATTGCCGTATTACAAGTTTATTATTTTTCCTGGTAACTTGGTCACATATAATGACACAATGCGAAGGTTTTCCAATTTTTTGATTTTTTTGAAGTTTTTATGCCCGTTTCAAAATGCGGTCAAAACGACGGGCTTGACCGTTCCTAGCTAGTGGTTGAATCTTGGAAAAAATTTGGTGTTTCTCTGATTAAATAGATACTTTTGTACCTAAAAATGATTTTTGGGAAAAATAAAGAGCAAACTATGAGGTAGCTGCAGTTCAAATTTAACCCGCTTCCAACTGAATCGGTGGAAATTTGTCTTTTTCATGAGAGGTGGATCAAAAAATTTCACACTCAACCATTTGGTCAATTGTATATTAAATATGACATAATATTTTAGAAAATTGATTTGGTCGAATTTTACAACAAATATTTGATAGGTTCTTCACAAAAAAAACCAATGTTGCCACAAGAAAATGATTAAAAATATGTAGAAAGATAAAAAATGCATGCAAGTCAGTGATCATCAATAAAATGGGGTTAAACTTGAGTGAAAAATTTAGTTGTACCATTTTGCAAAATATTTTGATAGTTGCTTCACAAAATTCCTCTAGTTTTAGTACTTAGAAACTATTTTAAATCACAAAATTTCTGAACCAATCATGGCTCTTCTCACGGTTCACTCCACTGTGGCCGATCTGGACCGTCCGCATCCGAAGGATCCAATGTCTATCATTCACCTCTCCCAACCCAACCCAAACCCTAGCAACAACCCAATCCCCCTCTCCCCGAGCACACACCCGCCGCCGCCTATCTCTCCCCCTCTCCCCGATCCAGATCGACGAGGACGTCTCCCTCCGTCGCCGCCCCACAAACCCAATCCCCAACCCCTAGCCGCTCTCCTGAGTGCGTCGAGCCGCCGCAACTGCTGCTGCCGTGCCATGGCTTCCTGTGTCCCCGGATCCGACCTCCACCAGTCTGCCGTTGCGCCAATCAGGGTGCCACCATCGTGCGGGCCCCGACCCCACACCCCATGGCGGCCGGAGATGATGGCGAGGAAGGGCCGGGTCCCCTGACGAATCCTCCTCCCTCCATCACCTGGCGCGCATGCCTCCCCGCCCGCACGCCTCGATCCCATCGAACCAACGCCCAGGCCCAGCGTGCGCCACCGCCATGGACTCCGCCGCGGGGACGGATCTGGGGAAGATCGTGGGCGTGTTCTACCAAGCCGAGGACAGGGAGCACAGCCGATGCCTCCTCGCTCTGCTCGCCACCTTCCTCGCCGTGCTCGACGCCATGCAAGGTCCACCTCTCTCTCCTCCTCCTGGTCTCTCTCTGTTGCTTGGTTCGATTTTGCTGATGCGGTTTCCTTCCTCCCATCCCTAATGCATGCGCACAGGTGCACTGCCTAGTAGGAGACCACGGCTCCGTCTGCTTCTTCTGTTGCTGTGTGGTCGACGACGACGACTCAGCCGTGCGGTCGGTGCCCTCTGACGCTGCCCGACGCGATGGCTCCCACCAAGAAGGCGGTACGAACCCTAATCGATCCCCACCCGCCGCTCCTCCCATTTCGGCCTGATTCGTTCTCCGGTGGTTATCTCGCCGTGTCTTTCTTTCCGAGAAATCTTCTCACTATTTTTCGATTGATGGATGCGCTCTGCAGAAGAAGAGCGGGAGAGAACATCAACAACAAGCTGCAGCTGGTGATGAAGAGCGGCAAGTACACGCTCAGCTACAAGACCGTCCTCAAGAAGCTGCGCAGCTCCAAGGGTATGGATCTTTTTGTCACTCTTGATTGATTTATCGTTGTGGCTGATCTGCTAGTTCCTTTGTCTGCTGGATCGGAAGGGTAGTACTATAACATACGCTCGGGACTGTGTTAACTCCTGAGATTCGTGATTAGCTTTTGTAGAATGAGGTGGTTAATATCTGTTTTGTTGTTGTCAATTCTTTGTTGTACTTATTTGTGAGATAAGCTGAACTGTGTACATATTTGCTTCACGTGTGTAGTGATACCTGCTGAAGTTTGTAGCGTTGAAACTTTTAGTTCGTAGAATTGGGACTGATGTTTACCTCGTTGGCTTGCTTTTGCCGTGCCTTAGAGATGAATGCAGCGCCCTAGAACAAGCCTCCTCTTAATTAAGACTTCTGTGAGACCTCTTTAATGTCTAGTGGGCAATGGGAGGTTGAAATATTTCTGTTTGCTGATAGCAGTTTGTACTGTGTTTTTGGTTGTGTGTTAGAAGTTGTCTTGTGTAGTTTGTACCAATCAATTTAGTTTGTAGAGTGTGACACATTGTTGTTCGTACTGATCAAATTTGTTTGTAGAATGGGACTGAAGTTTACCTCACTAGCTTGCTTTGGCTGTGCCTTAGAGATGAATACAGCGCCCTAAAACAAGTCACCTCTTGAATTGATACTTCTACAAGACCTCCTCAATGTCTTGTGGACAGTGGGAGGTTGAATATTGGGCATGCTAAATGTTGTTGTTCTCTGTGTAGATAACATGCTGAATGTTGAATGTTGTTCATGCTCTGAATACGACAAAATGATTGAGCTCTGTTTGATTATGCTCTTCTGAGATTTGCAGGAGTAGTTCATTTTTGGGACATGTGTTAGATAAATAATGTGTGTTAAATCAAGCCTAGCAGAGTACAATAGACACACTAGATTGTTTCTGAACGTGTTAAATCAAAAATATGCATGTGTTACTGTATCCTAGTAATTCTGTTGTGTCACTGTATCCCAGTAAAGCAAGATGCTTGTTATACTCATGTTCCTGATGATATTGGTGTACACTCAATATGGTTGTTTCTTCTAGTTCTGCTACTAGTTGATGTGTACTCCTAGTGTTGTTGTTGCTGTGTAGTAATACAGAAATATTAATGCTCAAATATGATGATGTGGCCTGCAGCGCACTTGCTTTGACGTCAACCCGTCCGCCGTCATCGCCTTTGAGGACAACGAGGACACGGCAGGCGCCGTCGGCCTCAGCGACGGCTTCCACCACTACCACATCGTCGTCACCTACTAGTTCCATGACGGCTTCTGTGTCGTCGAGTCCTTCTGCAGCTTCTGCCGCTGTTCCTTCCAAAGTTTAGGTGGGACTCGTCGGATCGGCCTCCTCATTTCCTATTTCAGGTAGTACATCCTTCTTGCTCGAATCTACTATTTGATATGCCTGCACATCTCCCGCTCTGGCGTAGAATTGATGGTTCTTCCTGGATTATGGAATCCTGCAAAAAATTGAATTTTCTAGGGGCAATCTCAGCCTACTTGCCACAAATTCTGCTTGTCCGATTGGCTCTGGCATTAATTACTAGGCCGAGATTTTAGTTTGTTGTCATCGTCGAGTCAAAATTTATATGATCTCTATGGTGAATTACTTCTATGGTGTGTGTCAAAATTTGAAGTAGATCTGAAGTCTGCAGCTCCAGTTTTCCTGGAGGCCACATTATCCTTACTTTTAATGGTCATCTTGTTCAGAGTAGAGTTGAATCCTGTAGACCACATGATACTATTGTGATAATGCAGAGTTGGTGTCCATTTCTCCATGGAGATTTGAGTTTTCTCTTTTTGTTTATTCTGTGTGGTGTTAGTCCGATGGTCTATTGCAAGATGGCTGTATGGATGACTGAACTTTGTTTATTCTGTGAGGGCTTGCTTGGTACCAATTGTTATGTGCTTCATTGTGCAGTGCTGATTTTGCAGCACTGATACGAACTTACAACAGTATTAGATTGTAGTGTTTTCTGCATGTTGTCGTATCAGTAGTTCCATGCTGCCTTCACATTTGAGTCTTTTAGTTTTTTTATTTTTATCCTTGATTAGTATCAATTGTTGTATTGTAGACTTAAAATTGTGGTGGTTCCTCCTTTACATAAGCTCAAGTGTGAAGTCGAGAAGTGTGAAGCCGTGAAGTGTGAAGCCGTGAAGTCCAACTCATTGTAGCATATTTGTGTTGTAAAGATTGTAATAGATTTATTTAGTGGTATATTTGATGAATTTTATGTGTTCTTTGTTCTATTTGAACTATTGATTATGTATGTGATTTGAAAACTTGTGAAATGGAAACCTGTCTAGTGGGGCCACTTATGAAGATAATCTATCAAATTTGTACATTTCTGACATGTGGGACCAATTTGAGAGATGAACATGACAAGTTGGACCCATCTGACTAGTGGGACCAGCTTGAATATATAATGGTTGAAAATAGAAAATCAGTAGACTAAAAGGCCATGGCCTAGAAAATAAAAAGGCCGAATCAATGGCCCAAAGCCCATGTAGCTAGCAAAAATTACGAGGAAAAATAAATATTAAAAAGGCTGAATTAATGGGCTCGGCCCATGTAAAACACCGAATTGGACCGGGCTGAATCTTATCCACGTCAGCTTGCCACGCTGGATCCTACGTGGCTTGGGGAGGCTGCTAGTGACCAAAAATTTGGTCAAAGAACCAACGACCTTTTACATATTAGAAAGAAGGTCGTTAATTTCAGTTTACGACCACCAGCTTTTGACCTTCTGTTTATGGTCAAAAAAAAGGTAGCAAATGAAAAACAATGACCTTTCAGTGACCAATAGTGGTGGTCACAAGTTGACATATTTCTTGTAGTGATCGGTATTATGAGTTTATGTGTTTTGATGTACCGAAGGTATTTCGGAGTCCCCGCTGAGATCACGGACATGACGAGGAGTCTCAAAATGGTCGAGACATAAAGATTGATATAATGGATGACTATATTCGGACACCGGAAAAGTTCCGAGGTGTATCGGATATTTATCGGAGTACCGGGGGGTTACCGGAACCCTCCCGGGGGGTCAGTGGGCCTTCATGGGCCTTAGTGGAAGAGAGGAGGAGGCGGCCAAGTGGTGGGGCGCGCCCCAAGCCCAATTCGAATTGGGGAGGGGGCCGGCCCCCCTTTCCTTCTCCCCCTCTTCCCTTCCTTCCCCCTCCTAGTTGGACTAGGAAAGGGGGAAACCTACTCCTAGTAGGAGTAGGAATCCCCCCTTGGGGCGCACCTCAAGAGGCCGCCCGGCCCCCTCCTCCACTCCTTTATATACTGGGAGGGGGCACCCCATAGACACACAAGTTGATCTTACCCGTGTGCGGTGCCCCCCTCCACAGATTTCCACCTCGGTCATATTGTCGTGGTGCTTAGGCGAAGCCCTACGTCGGTAACTTCATCATCACCATCAACACGCCGTCGTGCTGACAAAACTCTCCCTCGGCCTCAGCTAGATCTTGAGTTCGAGGGACGTCACCGAGCTGAACGTGTGCAGATCGCGGAGGTGCCGTGCGTTCGGTACTTGATCGGTTGGATCGTGAAGACGTTCGACTACAACAACTGCGTTACTAAATGCTTCCGCTTTCGGTCTACGAGGGTACGTGGACACACTCTTCCCGCTCGTTGCTATGCTTCTCCTAGATAGATCTTGCGTGATCATAGAATTCGAGGAGAGGAAAACAGAACCGTCAAGAAAACGGCGAACGAAAAAGAGGGGCGAATTAAACGACAAATTTTTGTGAAGTGGGGGAGAGGAAAACGAGAAGCAAATGGCAAATAATGTAAATTGCGAGGAGATGAGATTTGTGATTAGGAACCTGGTATGTGTTGAAGATCCTCCCCGGCAACGGCGCCAGAAATTCCTTTTGATGTCTGCTAGGACTACGTCTGTATTTCCCCAAAGAGGAAGGGATGATGCAGCACAGCAGCGGTAGGTATTTCCCTCAGTGATAAAACCAAGGTTATCGAACCAGTAGGAGAACCAAGCAACACAACGTAAACAACACCTGCACACAAATAACAACCACTCGCAACCCGACGTGTTAAAGGGGTTGTCAATCCCTTCCGGGTAACGGCGCCAGAAGTTGGCAAAACGGACGTGAATAAATTGTAGTAGATTGATAGATCGAACGCCAAATAAACACGGCAAGGTATTTTTTGTATTTTTTGTTTAATAGGTCTGAAAGTAAAAGCAAAGGAAAAGTAGATCGCAAAGGCAAATAATATGAGAAAGAGACCCGGGGGCCGTAGGTTTCACTAGTGGCTTCTCTCGAGAAAAATAGCAAACGGTGGGTGAACAAATTACTGTTGGGCAATTGATAGAACTTCAAATAATCATGACGATATCCAGGCAGTGATCATTACATAGGCATCACGTCCAAGATTAGTAGACCGACTCCTGCCTGCATCTACTACTATTACTCCACACATCGACCACTATCCAGCATGCATCTAGTGTATTAAGTTCATGGAGAAATGGAGTAATGCAATAAGAACGATGACATGATGTAGACAAGATCTATCTATGTAGAGATAGACCCCATCGGTTTATCCTTAGTAGCAATGATACATATGTGTCGGTTCCCCTTCTATCACTGGGATCAAGCACCGTAAGATCGAACCCACTACAAAGCACCTCCTCCCATTGCAAGATAAATAGATCAAGTTGGCGAAACAAAACCCAAATATCAAGAAGAAATATGAGGCTATAAAAGATCATGCATATAAGAGATCAAAGAAACTCAAATAACTGTCATGGATATAAAAAGATAGATCTGATCATAAACTCAAAGTTCATCGGATCCCAACAAACACACCGCAAAATTAGTTACATCATATGGATCTCCAAGAGACCATTGTATTGAGAATTCAGCGAGAGAGAGGAAGCCATCTAGCTACTAACTATGGACCCGAAGGTCTACAAAGAACTACTCATGGATCATCGGAGAGGCACCAATGGAAGTGGTGAACCCCTCCATGATGGTGTCTAGATTGGATCTGGTGGTTCTGAACTCTGCGGCGGCTGGAATTGATTTTCGTTGACTCCCCTAGGGTTTCTGGAATATTGGGGTATTTATAGAGCAAAGAGGCGGTCCGGGGGGCACCCGAGGTGGGCACAACGCACCAGGACGCGCCTGGGCCTCCTAGCACGCCCTGGTGGGTTGTGCTCTCATCGGAGCACCCCCAGGCACAGCCTTGGCCCATTGGGTGTCTTCTGGTCCATAAAAATTCTCCGTGAAGTTTCGTTGCATTTGGACTCCGTTTGGTGTTGATTTCCTGCGATGTAAAAAACATGCAGAAAACAGCAACTAGCACTTGGCATTATGTCAATAGATTAGTACCAAAAAATGATATAAAATGACTATAAAATGATTATAAAACATCCAAGATTGATAATATAACAGCATTGAACAATCAAAAATTATAGATACGTTGGAGACGTATCAGCTATTGAATCGGCGCTCTCCTGTCTCCCATTCTCCCTTCAAACCTTTTGTGTCTTTCTCCAACAAAAAAATATGTTGATCTGCATATCTACTACCGCCACAGACATGTACTGAAAACATTCAGATTAAGCTCAAGTTCCACCAATCACTCCTTTTCCTAAAAGCCAAAACGATCTGCTGTTTTAGACTGCTTGCTATAGACAGAGGGGGCAAGCTTCATTTAGTTTAGGCACTTGCAGATAGAATGGGAATCTAGGTAGTGTCCCTATTTTACACTACACTTGCTTTTTTTCAGAATTTCACTACACTTGATTAGCAAGATTGCCCCTCTACACTTTCTCCATCGAGCGGGTAGCTAGATTGCTGCACAAAAGCATCAGAGGGGCAAGAATGTGCAGCGAACCAAAAGTCCTGAATCACTTAGGAAATTTCATTTTGTTATTACTCTCTAGCGCTTTGGATCAAGATCAACTTAGGTTTACTCTTCAGATAGTTCAGACAACTGCCAAGCTGATAACGTTGGGAAGTCATTCGGTTGGTGCCGGAACGTATGCACGTTCTAATTTCATCGTGCAGTCGTATTAAACGGCACCGTCACGGAAGCAGCGTTTTGGCTCCCGCGCTCAGCTGAGCTCTTTATCTGGACCATAGAGTAGTCTCGTGATTTGTGCCACTTTCTAGTTTTGAGATGAAATACGGACCGTGTACGTGGGGAAAATACGACTGTTCGCTCTCTCTCTTCAGTTACTCCGTCTTCTTTCTCATCTTTATTTCTCAAGCATTGATGTGAGAAGCTACCAGTTTCTCGATCAAATCTCTATCTTCTTAGTCCTGTCACCTGTGACTATGAGGCTCTCGTTAATCCTTGCCGCTGGCAGCGAGGGCGGCCGCATGCCATAGCCATGCAAAGCACTCGCGGTTCCGGCTAGCCCCTCCCGAGTTCACACCACAGACGTACTGTTCTATGAGCTCGGCATCCGAGACGGAGAAGACCATGGGGGTCCCCGCCTAACATGCAAGATCCCGAGACGGAGAAGACCATGAGCTCAGCATCACCGTCCAGTTTGATGCTCGGGACTGTTCGATCCCGCGTCGCCGGCGTCGGCCAACGCAAGCAACCAGGCTCAACGACGTCGCGGGCGAACGCATGCAGCAGCGTGCACGAGCAGATAGATAAGGTGCCCTTTTTGGCACCCGGCGGCCGGCGTCGAGCGTGGCGCATCGCTGTCATTAACGCACGCCCTGGTTGGCTGTGCTCTTTGTAAGCATGTGTCTGACGATTCTTTTTACTCCCTCTGTTTCATAATGTAAGACGTTTTTTGACGCTACACTAGAGTCAAAAAAACGTCTTACACAGAGGGAGTAATTTCCAACGAGTAATGCTAATCATGATAAGAGCTAATTGAGGATAATCGGTTACTGCTAATTTGTGCCTTCCACTACTGCTGAGATAGTGACATCTTTAATTTGCAGTACTAAACATACAGTTTATTTTCTTAATTAGTGAACCGATGTTACATCTGACAGAAATAAAAGAGGTGCATGCCCATCAGGCTCGTGAATCAATGGGACCTACTGACTGGGTGCAGTGTTGCAGTGACGCTGTTGCTGCCAGGACATAGACTGGTGTGTGCCAGGCTTATATAGACATATTTTAGAATGTAGATTCACTCATTTTGCTTTGTATGTAGTTATTTGTTGAAATTTCTAGAAAGACAAATATTTAGGAACAGAGGGAATAGAAAAGCAAAAATACACATCATATATACACTGACGAGCACGAATCTAGAAGCATACTGGGAGCCTAGATAGAGAGCTCATCTGAGCCCGACCGCCGTTTTGCATATCCGCACGTCACCGTATACTACTGTTGGACGCCGCGTATGTTTCCCTGCTTCCTACCCCGCACTTAATACACCTACCAACGCCTGATTGTTCCATTGGTCCACCTAGCAGGAGCAAGCGAGCTCGTCCACTCTATGGCCACTCTCCAGTAAATGTTCTCTGTATGTTACCTTCAATTTTAGCAAGCTTGCAACCAACAAATAGATTTCTGACACCTGATGCGCTAGATAAAGCACACTTCACAAGTGTCAGATAGTCCAATTCCAGCTTGCCTTCTAGATCAGGAAATTGACCTGTTTTCATACAAGTAGAATCACACCAAGATGAATGAGGAAAGGCGTCGAAAAAAACGAGAGCCGGTGCATTTCTCCAGCTCCAGGCACATCATTGTTAAGCAGTGAAAGCTGGCCAAGAGCATAGACTGCGACCATGTCAGATAGCAAGTAAGCCAACGAAATCAGAAGCCTCAGCCTTAGTTAGTTCTGCACCGCCGGAGGCCACCAGAAAAGAAGATGAAAATCTGTAGCGTGAAGCCTAGGAGCACCAGTAGCTGTAGCTCCCAATCATTCCATAGTTCCATCAGCATCAGCATCTTTAGAATTAACAGTGTGCTTCCCTCGGTCCTGTATATATATGCACGTCAGTATGTATGTCAACTTAACTGAACAATGTCAGATCAGTGTGGTTTATGTTACAGCACCATGGACATTGTTTATATTCTTATTAATCTCTCTCCTATGATCATAATATGGAACCAGATAGTGTTAACATTATGCTCGACTCTGCAACCAAGCATCATACGACAAAACAGTTAAGTAAAGCTAATATGTTTTGCTAGTTTACAAGTACAAGAAGGGTCACAAGTACAAATCTCTATCAAATACCCAAAAAGTACCCAGGATTTCTGTGTATACCAGATGATATAGCGCACCAATATCGCATTAAAGATCAAACAAGAAATTCAGAAATGTAAAAGCATGTTAAGAATGGACATACGAGATTTACATATGCACTTCTATAACAAATTAGCTCACTACTAAAAATTGAGGCACACCTGCCTTAGAAGAATTGTGTTGCACCCTAGCAGATCAGTGCTCCTCTCCTCTGAGCAACAAACTTTGCAAACTTCATTTCAAAGCGTTCCTTTGAGGTCACCTGTATACATATGTATAAAGTACAGATGAAATATATAAATGCAAACAAGCATAATGCGAAGAGATGCTTAATTTCCAAGGATCATATCCATGGTGGGGAACTTACTTCCAAGCATACTCCTGATTCCTTCCTTGTACTTCTAAACAAATGGCATATGTTCCTCTGTGCAACAAAACTTAGAAAACTTCGTTCCAAATATTCCTTCAAGGTCACATGTGTGTGTGTGTGTGTGTGTGTTTGTGTGTGTGTGTGTGTGTGTGTGAAGTACAGAGGAAAGATATTAATGTAAACAAGTGTATATAAAGGCGAAGAGATGCTTAATTTCGAAGGATCATGTGACCAGGGGTAATCATATCAGAGCGCTGATACATGTTCATGGTTGGCCTGTTATGGATGCGGGAGCGGCGATCGCCATGATGACAAGCTCCAATCTTGAAGTAAAAAATGGACAGTTGACACTGTCTTTCTCTGTACCAAATATCGAAGCCAAGCGTTCCGCCATTGTTTGAAACTAGTCAAGCTGACCACAAGCCTGCAAAGTCAAATGTTTAGTGATGAACATCATCAAAACACATGTTAGCAGTGCTCCAGTATGCATAAGGCTCCCAGTCTTTAAAAGAGTAGTGCCTTGCGTAATCAGCCTTTAAATTAATGTCTAAGTGTTTCATAATTCCTGACCTAAAACTAATTGAACCATGATTTTTTCGAAACCTAAAAGGAGTAAAAGTAGACGTGAAACAGTGATCAAAATGTGTGGTGTTGCAAGAGCTGCTAGTTGATGCAAGAACAGAAGGGCAAACTGTATGTGCCAGATTCTAACCCATGTAATCTCACCAAAGTAAAATGCCTTGCGCACAACTAGCCTTAAACAGGTGCTATACTATTTGACAGACTCTGTGTTTCAGATGTCTTTCCAAGTGGATGAAGCTCTAATAGCATGCCCAACTTTTATTTATTACTCCCTCCGTCACAAAATAAGTGTCTCAAGCTTAATACAACTTTGTACTAAAGTACTAACTTTAGTACAAAGTTGAGACACTTATTTTGGGACAGAGGGAGTATCTTTAACATTACAGATGGCAACCAGTAACTTTAAGGACTTCAATTGAGCATTAAGGTTATTTTCCAAGGAGCAGCAACTAGGGCCTGCAGTACAAAGCATAACAATTTCACATTCTTCCAAGATATAACACTAATGCATACTGAGTCTTATGAACGCACCTACTCAAAACTGTTAATATTAGAACATGCAGGATACAAAATAGATCATATACAGGGTTACAATGTTTTTCCAATGAAGCCATTATCTATATCATACGGGTGTTATTTGACCTAAAATCTGCACTGCGTTCAGATAGTTACCCTGCAACTGCACAAACAAGATAATTTTTAGACTAAGATGCTTAGTGCATCTGTCCCTGCAACTGCAAAAGAGCCCACAAAACCAAAAGGCACAAACAAAGCAGATTTTTCTGTCGCACATGAATACTTCCTTCTCAGGTAGGCCATGCTTATCCATCCAAAAAGAATTCCATTTCGTCCATTTAAAAACCTAATATGCACACCATTTTAGATCATTATAAATTGGGGAAAAAGGTCCAGGAAATATACTACCATCCAGAATACTATGTATGTGGAGCACTTGATATGCATAATTACAGCAAAGCGTTGTTACGGGAGCAGAATTAGTAGGCAGACGAGTTACCGTTGCTCTACAGAATCCAAGTATATATTGGAGTTAGGACTGTACAGGTTAATAAAAGTTAGGACTACGTGTAGAAATGCATGAGCTGCGTGCATATATGGTCCAAGGCTAAGCCTACACTATATCCTTTTCCTGATTCAAATTCATTTCAACTCCAATCAGCCTTATTGATTCAAAGTCCACGTGCTGAATAAGCTCATCGCATGTGCTGCTGCAGCCAACAGCAAGGCAAAAAACAAGGCTTATTACCCATTGACCATATTTGCTGTTGAGCTTCTCTGTATCAGGATATCAGCACCATGAATCCATGATCAAGTAACATGCCAAATTTCGGGAGGGGAGTCGAGAGACAGGACTTACATTCTGAGATTGTGCAGTTTCCATCGTTGTTACTGTCGTGGTCAGACCTCCGTCGGTTGCCGCCGACCTGCCGCCGGAGTCGGAAGAGGCGGGGCGGCACGGGCGTGGCAGCGATGGCGTACGTTCAGTAGTTTGTACTAGCGGCAAAATGTTAAGAAATGAACGAACTGAATTATCTGAATCAAGAAAAGAAATGTTGAACCAGTAGTTTCTACTAGCTTCAGAGTTCAGACCATCTTTTACCAGGACAATGACACCTACTACAGACTAATAAATCCAGATGACAATGACACCTACTACAGACTAATAAATCCAGATGACAATGGCACCTACTACTGTTCCCATTCAACACTTTTTACTTTTGTATTTACAGGACTACAACAGTTTCAGACAAGCCCCAGGCTAACAAAACCTATCATGATATCCCTTTTCCAAGCATGATCAGATTAGCACTCCATTAAAGTAAGACTCCAAATATCATGTTCATGTAGTAAGCACTATGGACACCAACATCTGTGCATTGTGCAAAACAGATTAAAGACCACCAGTACATTTCGTGACAAAGAGATCTGTAGGAAGCAGATCAACAATCTAAATCTCAGACTTTTCCAACATAAAAATAACAAGACCAATAATACAGGTCATGTACAAAACCTGAAAACAATACATCTCACATGCAGAAACTAGATTAATTTAAAATTGTAGGAACCTGAATTTTGTTCACAGGCTAAACCAAACAGAAACTAGATCTTGGAGTTGTCGCGGGACTTGAACTAGTTCTCTCCATCATCGTACCAAAGAAGCACAACCAACCTGCATATTAGAATTTATTAGTTTCAAAGATAATACAAACAATGCAACAATTCGAATGAATGTTCATCATATTATATTTATTTTTACTAGTCTGTAGAAAACGAAGGTGCATATGCTGGGAACTTTTGCCAAAAAAATTTGGATATTTAACACATAGTTGACTCTGTGCCATAATTAGGCAAAAATCTTCTCTGCACTTAATTAAGCTTTCATGTTTGCTAGTAAATAAATAGGAAAAAAATCATGGGCATCATATATGGTAACAAATTATCTTATTTCCATTTAATATATGACATGATCATTTAACATAATGATATTATGTCGAGCTATCGAGCTAAAATCGAGCGAGCCAATATTAGCTCAAGATCGGCTCGTTTCTTGGTCGAGCCACATAAAGTGTTCAAACTCAGCTCATTTCTTTTCAAGTCGATCTCGAGCGGCTCATGAGCCTCGAGCTTTTCTTGCAGCCCTAATGTTTAATCCCTCACACGTGCGTACCTTTTTAGCAATTTTCACTCCTCGTACCACCCGCGTACTTTTTTAGCATTTTTCACCCATGTTCCCCCGTGGGATGTCCTATTTCAGATGAGTTATATGATTAGTCCAAAAATTATAGGTATACAAAGGTGGTATAATAAAAACTTGCATTAACCTGTAGATCATTGAGTATGATATGTTTGATTTCTTGCAATATTTTTGTGATAATAAGATGACGATATACGGGTGTATTAGTGAATGATTGTGGTTCAGTATAAATATCGGTGTTAAGGTTTGTGAGTTTCAATACATGAATGTGTTTGCCTTTGACATAGTGAGGAAGTGTCTGCTTAACTAGTTTGAAACCCTCAATAATATTCAGGCCGTGCTCCGCGAGGTTTCTTGGAATACCTAGCGTACCAGAAGGGTGCCCGACAAAGATGTCCCAATTCTCGTGAAGAAAGCCATGTAGTGCTTCATCCAGTGGAGCATCATGACGAGTTACAATAGAGGCCGTTTTAGATAGATTCTCGGGGTGAACCTAAAATTTTACCATTTCATCAGTTGGTTTAAATGACGTCGCTTTTGATCATTTGGCGAGGACAACATCGTCCTTGTCGACGGTTGCTCGTAGCTCAGATAACTCCTCGGCAGCTAAGGCCTCAGATTCTACTTCAGAGCCAAAGTTGCGGTCTTGTCCTCGGCTTTAAGCGATCGGTCCGGATTGCTGTTTACTGTAATCGTCGTTGGGTGATACGTCCATTTTGCATCATGCTTTTATATTGATATTTATTACATTATGGGCTGTTATTACACATTATATCACAATATTTATACCTTTTCTCTCTTATTTTATAAGGTTTACATGAAGAGGGAGAATGTCGGCAGCTGGAATTCTGGACTAGAAAAGGAGCAAATATTAGAGACCTATCCCGCACAACTCCAAAAGTCCTGAAACTTCACGTGGAATATAAAAAAAATATTGGACGAAGAAAGTACCAGAGGGGGCCACCAGCCAGCCACAAGGGTGGAGAGCCCCCCCCCCCCGGTCCTTGTGGGGCCCCTGGCAGGCCTCCGATGCCCATATTCTGCTATATGGTGTGTTTTGACCTGGAAAAATTAGAAGGAAGCTTTCGGGACGAAGCGCCGCCGTCTCGAGGCGGAATCTGGGCAGAACCAATCTAGGGCTCCGGCGGAGCTGTTCTGCCGTGGAAACATCCCTCTAGGAGGGGGAAATCGAAGCCATCGTCATCACCAACGATCCTATCATCGAGAGGGGGTCAATCTCCATCAACATCTTCACCAGCACCATCTCCTCTCAAACCCTAGTTCATCTCTTGTATTCGATCTTGGTCTCAAAACCTTAGATTGGTACCTGTGAGTTGCTAGTAGTGTTGATTACTCCTTGTAGTTGATGCTAGTTGGTTTATTCGGTGGAAGATCATACGTTCAGATCCTTAATGATAATTAATACTCCTTTGATTATGAACATGAATATGCTTGGTTACGTTTGCTCCTTAGGACATGGGAGAAGTCTTGTTATAAGTAATCATGTGAATTTGGTATTCGTTCGATATTTTGTTGAGATGTATGTTGTCTTTCCTCTAGTGGTGTTATGTGAACGTCGACTACATGACACTTCACCATGATTTGGGCCTAGGGGAAGGCATTGGGAAGTAATAAGTAGATGATGGGTTGCTAGAGTGACAGAAGCTTAAACCCTAGTTTATGTGTTGCTTCGTAAGGGGCTGATTTGGATCCATATGTTTCATGCTATGGTTAGGTTTACCTTAATTCTTCTTTCGTAGTTGCGGATGCTTGCGAGAGGGGTTAATCATAAGTGGGAGGCTTGTCCAAGGAAGGGCAGCACCCAAGCACCAGTCCACCCACATATCAAATTATCAAAGTAACGAACGCGGATCATATGAGCATGATGAAAACTAGCTTGACAACAATTCCCATGTGTCCTCGGGAGCGCTTTGCTTTATATAAGAGTTCGTCCAGGCTTGTACTTTGCTACAAAAAGGATTGGGCCACCTTGCTTCACCTTAGTTAATTTCATTACTTGTTACCCGTTATGAAATATCTTATCACACAACTATCTATTACCGATAATTTCAGTGCTTGCAGAGAATACCTTGCTGAAAACCGCTTGTCATTTCATTCTACTCCTCGTTGGGTTCGACGCTCTTACTTATCGAAAGGACTACGATAGATCCCCTATACTTGTGGGTCATCAAGACTCTTTTTTGGCGCCGTTGCCGGGGAGTGAAGCGCCTTTGGTAAGTGGAATTTGGTAAGGAAACATTTATATAGTGTGCTGAAATTTACTGTCACTTGTTACTATGTAAAATAATCCTTTGAGGGGCTTGTTCGGGGTATCTTCACCTCAACCGAAAGAGCAAAGAGTTGCTCCTCAACCTAATGCACCTACTGAAAATATTTATTATGAAATTCCTTCAGGTATGATAGAGAAACTGCTAGCTAATCCTTATGCAGGAGATGGAACATTACATCCCGATATGCACCTAATCTATGTGGATGAAGTTTGTGGATTATTTAAGTTTGCAGGTATGCCCTAGGATGTTTTCAAGAAGAAGGTCTTCCCTTTATATTTGAAGGGAAAGGCACTGACATGGTATAGGCTATGTGATGATATTGGATCATGGAACTACAACCGATTGAAATTGGAATTTCATCAGAAGTTTTATCCTATGCATCTGGTTCATCGTGATCGGAATTATATATATAATTTTTGGCCTCATGAAGGAGAAAGTACCGCTCAAGCTTGGGGATGCTTAAGTCAATGTTATATTCATGCCCCAATCATGAGCTCTCAAAAGAAATTATTATTCAAAACTTTTATGCTCGGCTTTCTCATAATGATCGATCCATGCTCGATACGTCTTGTACTGGTTCTTCTATGAAGAAGGATATTGAATTCAAATGGGATTTATTTGGAAAGAATTAAACGCAACTCTGAAGATTGGGAACTCGATGAAGGTAAGGAGTCAGGTATAAACCTCAAGTTTGATTGTGTTAATCTTTTATGGATACCGATGCTTTTCGTAATTTTAGCACTAAATATGGTCTTGACTCTAAGATAGTAGCTTCTTTCTGTTAATCATTTGCTACTCATGTTGATCTCCCTAAGGAGAAGTGGTTTAAATATCATCCTCCCATTGAAGTTAAAGTAGAACCTATTGAAGTTGAAGAAGAAACTATTACTTATAATGTTGATCTATTGTTCCCACTGCTTATATTGAGAAACCACCTTTTCTTGTTAGAATAAAGGATCATGCTAAAGCTTCAACTGTAGTTCGTAAGAGTTATACTAGAACACCAACACCCCCTGGGCAAATTAAAGTTGAACCAAGTATTGCTATGGTTAAAGATCTCTTGATAGATAATATTGATGGGCATGTTATTTATTTCTGTGATGAAGCTGCTAGGATTGCTAAACCTGATATGAAGATAAACATAGACCTGTTGTTGGCATGCCTGTTGTCTCTGTTAAAATAGGAGATCATTGTTATCATGGCTTATGTGATGTGGGTGCTAGTGTGAGTGCAATTCCTTATACCTTGTACCGAGAAATTATGAATGACATTGCACCTGCTGAGATAAAAGATATTGATGTTACTATTAAGTTTGCTAATAGAGATACTATATCACAAATTGGGATTGTTAGAGATGTTGAAGTCTTGTGTGAGAAAATTAAATACTCTACTGATTTTCTTGTTCTTGCTTCCCCACAAGATAATTTTTGTCCCATTATATTTGGTAGGCCTTTCTGAATACTTTTAATGGTAAGATAGACTGCGAGAAACATATTGTTACTATTGGTTTAAGGGATATGTCTCATGATTTTAATTTCTCTAAATTTCGTAGACAACCCCATGATAAAGAATTGCCTAGTAAGGATGAAATTATTGGTCTTTCTTCTATTGTCGTGCCTCCTACTGATCCTTTAGAACAATATTTGCTAGACCATGAAAATGATATGTTCATGAATGAAAGGAGGGAAATAGATGAAATAATCTTTAATCAGGGACCTATTTTGAAACAAAATTTCCCTGTTAAAATCCTTGGGGATCCTCCTCCACCCAATGGTGATCCCGTGTTTGAGCTTAAACAATTACCTAATACTCTGAAATATGCTTATCTTGATGAAAAGAAGATATATCCTGTTATTATTAGTGCTAACCTTTCAGAGCATGAAGAAAAGAAATTATTGAAAACTCAGAAGAAGCACTGTGCCGCTATTGGATATACTCTGGATGATCTTAAGGGCATTAGTCCCACTCTATGTCAGCACAAAATTAAATTAGAGTCTGATGCTAAACCAGTTGTTGATCACCAACGACGATTAAATCCTAAGATGAAGGAAGTGGTAAGAAATGAAATACTAAATCTCCTGGAGGCATGTATAGTTTATCCTATTGCTGATAGTAGATGGGTAAGTCCCGTTCATTGTGTCCCTAAGAAGGGAGGTATTACTGTTGTTCCTAATGATAAGAATGAATTGATTCCACAAAGAATTGTTATAGGTTATAGAATGGTAATTGAGTTTCACAAATTAAATAAAGCTACTAGGAAAGATCATTACCCTCTACCTTTTACTGATCAAATGCTAGGAAGACTATCCAAACATACACATTTTTGCTTTCTATGATGGTTATTCTGGTTTCTCTCAATACATGTGTCAAAAGATGATCAATAGAAGACCATTTTACTTGTCCTTTCGGTACCTTTGCTTATAGACGTATGCCTTTTGGTTTATGCAATGCACCTGCTACCTTTCAAAGATGTATGACTGCTATATTCTCTGATTTTTGTGAAAAGATTGTTGAGGTTTTCATGGATGATTTTTCCGTTTATGGAACTTATTTTGATGATTGCTTAAGCAACCTTGATCGAGTTTTGCAGAGATGTGAAGAAACTAATCTTGTCTTGAATTGGGAGAAGTGCCACTTTATGGTTAATGAAGGTATTGTCTTGGGGCATAAAATTTCTGAAAGAGGTATTGAAGTTGATAAAGCTAAAGTAGATGATATTGAAAAGATGTCGTGTCCTAAAGATATCAAAGGTATAAGAAGTTTCCTTGGTCATGTTGGTTTCTATAGGAGGTTTGTTAAAGACTTCTCTAAAATTTCTAGGCCTCTCACTAATCTCTTGCAAAAAGATGTTCCTTTTGTTTTTGATGATGATTGTGTAGAAGCATTTGAAATACTTAAGAAAGCCTTGGTTTCTGCACCTATTGTTCAGCCACCTAATTGGGATTTACCCTTTGAAATTATGTGTGATGCTAGTGATTATATTGTTGGTGTTGTTCTAGGACAAAGAGTGGATATGAAATTGAATGTTATCCATTATGCTAGTAAAACTCTAGACAGTGCCCAGAGAAAATATGCTACTACCGAATAAGAAATTTTAGCAGTTGTGTTTGCTTGTGATAAGTTCAGATCTTATATTGTTGATTCCAAAGTAACTGTTCACACTGATAATTCTGCTATTCAATATCTTATGGAAAAGAAAGATGCTAAACCTAGACTTATTAGATGGGTTCTCTTGCTACAAGTATTTGATTTGCATATTATTGATAGAAAGGGAGCTGAGAACCCCGTTGCAGACAACTTGTCTAGGTTAGAAAATGTTCTTGATGACCCGCTGCCTATTGATGATAGCTTTCCTGATGAACAATTAGCTGTCATAAATGCTTCTCGTAATACTCCATGGTATGCTGATTATGCTAATTACATTATTGCTAAATTTATACCACCTAGTTTCACATACCAGCAAAAGAAAAAGTTTTTCTATGATTTAAGGCATTACTTTTGGGATGACCCACACCTTTATAAAGGAGTAGATGGTGTTATTAGATGTTGTGTACCCGAGCATGAACAGGGACAAGTCCTACGCAAGTGCCACTCCGAGTCTTACGGAGGACTGATACGTCTCCAACGTATCTATAATTTTTGATTGTTCCATGCTATTATATTATCTGTTTTGGATGTTTTACATGCATTAATATGCTATTTTATATTATTTTTGGGACTAGCCTATTAACCTAGAGCCGAGTGCCAGTTCTTGTTTTTTCCTTGTTTTAGAGTTTCGCAGAAAGGGGATACCAAACGGAGTCCAAACGGAATGAAACTTTCGCGATGATTTTTCTTGGACCAGAAGACATCCAGAGGACTTGGAGTGCATGTCAGAGAAGCCACGAGGCAGCCACAAGGATGGAGGGCGCGCCCAGGGGGTAGGGCACGCCGCCCACCCTTGTGGGCCCCTCATGACTCCACTGACCTATTTCTTCCGCCTATATATATTCTCATATATCCCAAAACCATCAAAGGGAGCCACGAAAACACTTTTCCACCGCCGCAACCTTCTGTACCCGTGAGATCCCATCTAGGGGCCTTTTCCGGCGTCATGCCGGAGGGGGATTCGATCACGGAGGGCTTCTACATCAACACCGTTGCCCTTCTGATGAAGCTTGAGTAGTTTACCACAGACCTACGGGTCCATAGCTAGTAGCTAGATGACTTCTTCTCTCTCTTTGATTCTCAATACCATGTTCTCCTCGATGTTCTTGGAGATCTATTCAATGTAATCCTTTTTTCCGGTGTGTTTGCTGAGATCCGATGAATTGTGGATTTATGATCAGCTTATCTATGAATATTATCTGAATCTTCTCTGAATTCTTATATGCATGATTTGATATCTTTGCATGTCTCTTGGAACTATCGATTTGGTTTGGCCAACTAGATTGGTTTTTCTTGCAATGGGAGAAGTGTGACGCCCTCGATTCAATCGTACTCTAATCATACACGCAAATGTGTACGATCAAGATCAAGGACTCACGGGAAGATATCACAACACAACTCTAGGCACAAATTAAAATAATACAAGCTTTATATTACAAGCCAGGGGCCTCGAGGGCTCGAATACATAAGCTCGAATACACAAGAGTCAGCGGAAGCAACAATATTTGAGTACATACATGATTTAGATAAGTTTTCCTTAAGAAGGCTAACACAAAAGCAACAACGATCAAAAAGGCAAGGCCTCCTGCCTGGGAGCCTCCTAACTACTCCTGGTCGTCAGCGGTCTCCACGTAGTAGTAGGCATCGACGGTGGCATCTGGCTCCTGGGCTCCGACATCTGGTTGCATCAACCGGAAAGAAGAAGAAAGGGGGAAAAGAGGGAGCAAAGCAACCGTGAGTACTCATCCAAAGTACTCGCAAGCAAGGATCTACACTACATATGCAACATTATCAAAGGAAGGCTGTATATGTGGACTGGGCTGCAGAAATGCCAGAATAGAGGGGGAAACCTAGTCCTATTGAAGACTAGCATCTTCTGGAAACCACCATCTTACAGCAACAGGAGGGAGTAGAGTAGCATAAAGTAAAGTAGTAGTAGTGTTATCAACCTCGTCCAGAGATCCTTTCTCGACTCCCTGTGAGAAAGCAATCCCAGAGCCATACTATCCATTTCTCATCACAATCCATTTCTAATCACAAGTATCCAGTTCTAGTTGTATCGATCAGGATACAACTCCAAGTGTCCGTTACCGTAGGACAGGCTATCAATAGATGTTTTCTTCCCTGCAGGGGTGCACCAACTTACCCACCACGCTCGATTAACTCCGGCCGGACACACTTTCCTGGGTCATGCCCGGCCTCGGCCAAACAATACGCTGCAACCCGACCTAGGCTTAATAGAGAGGTCAGCACGCCGGACTAAACCTATGCCCCCAGGGGTCATGGGCCATCGCCCCGGGAACTCCTGCACGTTGCGAGGGCGGATGGTGAGCAGACCTAGCTACCTCCTCGAAAAAGGCAGGTGCTTACGCAGTCCAACCCGGCGCGCGCCGCTCAGTCGCTGACGTCTATTAAGCTTCGGTTGATGCATACGACGCAGAACGCCCATACTATGCCCACGTGATGGTTAGTGCTAACAGGCCAGAGGCCCCTCGGATCAAATATCCAAATCGTAGTGGATTAGGAACGCGCGGTAACAAGCAGAGACTCACGAAAGATGTGACCCCGTTGCCCCGTCTCGAGGACTTGCGGCAAGGGCTAGGAATGCCCGGCCACGCTTCGTAATCATCTCACGGGCACCCTCCAGGTCAACCCGTCTCCACATCACTCGCGGGTACCCCTCGGGGTCGACCCACCTTTCCAAGTAACAGTTGTAAAGTCCAAGTATCCGTGTGTCCAAACATCAAGGGGAAAACCCGAGGAATCACCCCCGGTGAATTCCACTCGATGTAATCATCAAGGTGAACGTAAGAGGATCCACCCTCGAGGTTCACACTTGAAGGGTTGCACGGCACAGCCGTATCGGAAGTGGTTAAGGCGGAATCACCCTCGATGACCACGACTGAATAGCTACACTACAGGGTTAACATCAGAAGTGATGATGAGGTCTCACCCTCGGCACTCGATAGTAACCCAGTAGTGCCGAGCAACTAAGGGGAAAGTGATGTGCGGTGCCGGGGCCTGGTCTTCGATCCCGTTGATCGGGTCTTCGATGTTGAAGCAGGGGCAACAAGGACAAGGTGGGGGTCACTGATGGATCACTAACCAACCTATACTAAGCAGTTTAGGATAAGCAGGTAGGTAACAATAAGCAGGTTACAAAAGCAGGCTATGCATCAGAATAGGAGCAAACAATTACAGTAGCAAAATCTAATGCAAGCATGAGAGAAAGGAAATGGGAGATATTGGGATGATCAAAGGGGGGGCTTGCCTGGAAGCTCTGCTCAAAGAGCAAGGGTCGTCGGTGACGTAGTCGATCACAAGGGCAGCATTAGTCTCGGGGTCTACCGGAGAGAAGAGGGGGAAGAAACAATAAATATAGAGCAAACAAGATACATGACAAGCAAAAAGCAACGCTAGGGGTGTTCTAACGCGGTACTACGCGATACCGGCAAAGGGGGGAAACATCCGGGAATGTTTCCCCAGTGTTAGGCATTTTCGGACAAATGAAACGGAGGGGAAAGGTTGCATGTTCGCTATGCTAGGGGCACGTGACAGATGAACGGAGAGCGTATTCGGATTCGTCTCGTCGTTCTGAGCAACTTTCATGTATAAAACTTTTTCATCCGAGTTACGGATTATTTTCTATGATTTTATGAAGTTTAAAAGAATTCCTGAATTTTCTGGATTTTATATTAATTCGAAAATAAAAGGATAAAATGCTATGGGTACACAAAGAGTGTACCCAGTAGTGCGTGTAAGTGTATGACAGGTGGGGATAGGGGCTGAGTCAACAGCCCAGTCAGCAGTCAGAGCTTGACTGTTGACTGGTCAAACTGACCAGTGGGTCCCCATTACCAGTGGGACAATTAGTTAACAAGTTTTATTTATTCAAAAGTCTAATTAGTTAGTGGGCCCGTTATGTCAGGGACCTATTTAACTAACATTTTAATTAAAGTCATTTTAATTAGTGGAGGGGGGCCCGCATGTCATAGGGTTAGAGGGGGGGTAGTTTTAACCAACAGGGCTAGCCACCAGGGCTATGCACGCACGACAGAACGTCGGCGGGCACGGCGGGCGTGGCGGCCAGTAGAGCTGGTCACGGACGACGGGCGCTGCTTCAGCAGCGAAGGCTGGCGGGGTGAGCAGGTGAGGGAGAGGGGCGCCGGCTGCGGCTGTCGGATGTGGGGTTCCGGCAAACCCTTAAGGTTCGAACACTCGGGTGCGCGCGAAGTCTTTCCCCCCTACCGATCTATGCCCTAGCTCGCTAAGATCTCGCGGACGAATTCGACGAACTCACAACACAGAAAGACACGAGGTATATACTGGTTCGGGCCACCGTTGTGGTGTAATACCCTACTCCAGTGTAGTGGTGGTGGATTGCCTCTTGGGCTGATGCTGAACAGTATAAGGGAAGAACAGCCTCCTAAGGTTGAGGTGTTCTTGTGCCTGGCTAACTTGTATGGGTGAGAGCTGGGTGAATTGCTCGATGCCCCTACTGTGATGGCTAGCTCTACTTATATAGGCCCTGGTCCTCTTCCCAAATATCGAGCGGGAAGGGAGCCAACAACGGCGGGCAAATTTGAAGGGGGACAGCTAGTACAAGCTATCCTGACAAAAGCGGTCTTCGCCTGCGAAAAGCTCTGTGGTGACGCCGTCTTGGGCTCCACGATGACCTCCGTCTTGCCGTCCTCCTGGTCTTGGTCTCGTTGCACCAATATAGCAACCTTTGTCTGATGCCTCGGTACTCTTCGCCTGCGCCGGCCTCCTTAGCACCAAAGAGGAAATAAGGACTCTGCGCGTGCTGGCGCCCGCCTTGTGCCGTTCGTCATGGCTCACGTCACGAGAGCCTCGTGAGGTTTGCCCTGCCTTGATATCTCCGCTCCTCATGAGCCTGCCTAGCTCGGCCACTCCAGAGGAGGTCTTGCGTCGTCCGCCTCGCGAGGCTCGGACCCTCGCGAGGGTCTTGGATGCCTTGTTGATGAATATGGGCCGTACGGCCTGCTAGCTTAGCCACGCCGTGGGCCGCAGGCAGGCAAGTCTGGGGACCCCCGTTCCTAGAACATCGACAGTAGCCCCCGGGCCCAAGGTGCGCTCGGGCTTGGCTTCACGGCGAAGCCAAGGGTCAAGTTCGGAGCACCGCGGGCCCCAAAAGCCTGCGGCCTCGGTTGACGCATGGCGGTTGATTGGACGTGGGCGTCTCCGCTTCCCCACGCCGCCTTTGAATCCGCCTGGTTATGCGGCCCCCGCGGCCTACACAGTTATTCCTCCGTCGCCTGCACCTCGCTTCCCCAATTCCCCTGCTTCCTTGAGGCTCTGCTTCCCTTCTCCGATTTGACCTGCCCTCCTCCTGCTCCGCTGCCATGGCGCCAAAACAGGCGGACAAGGGGAAGAAGCCGATGTCTCCGTCAGCTGCGCCTCCGTCCTTTGCGCCGGCGCTCGGCCGGTCTCGGGTGCTCAACGACGAGGCCATGGACAAGGTGCGCCCCATGCTTGCCTCCAGCTTCAACGAGTGGGGGGAGACGGTGGCTTGGCCTGCGTCTCGCACTCGCATGGCCCGGGCAGCCACCGAGGTCCCAATCTTCATTGATGCCCTCTGGGCTGGCCTGATTCCTCCCTTCTTCGCCTTCCTCAACGTGGTGCTATAGCATTACCAGATCCACATGCTGCATCTTGACCCCCAATCAGTGACTCTTCTTGTTGTCTTCGCCTTCGTGTGTGAAGCCATGGCGGGCATCGCTCCTTCGGTGGCCCTCCTCCGTCCCTTCTTCTCATTGCATCTGGCCGACCCTCAGCAATGCTCGGGGTGCGTGAGCTTCCAGGCCGTGGCTGCGACCGCGGGCGCGGGGATTGACTTCGAGCTCCCTTCTGATACGTCTCCAGCGTATCAATAATTTTTTATTCCTCCATGCTATATTATATTCTGTTTTGGACATTATTGGGCTTTATTATTCACTTTTATATTATTTTTGGGACTAACCTATTAACCGGAGGCCCAGCCCAGAATTACTGTTTTTTTTGCCTATTTCAGAGTTTCGCAGAAAAAGAATATCAAACAGAGTCCAAACGGAATGAAACCTTCGGGAACGTGATTTTCGGAACGAACATGATCCGGAGGACTTGGACCCTACGTCAAGAAACAAAAGAGGAGGCCACGAGGTAGGGGGTCGCGCCTACCCCCCCAGGCGCGCCCTCCACCCTCGTGGGCCCCTTGTTGCTCCACCGACGTACTCCTTCCTCCTATATATACCTACGCACCCCAAACAATCAGATACAGAGCCAAAAACCTAATTCCACCGCCGCAACCTTCTGTACCCACGAGATCCCATCTTGGGGCCTGTTTCGGAGCTCCGCCGGAGGGGGCATCGATCATGGAGGCTTCTACATCAACACCATAGCCTCTCCGATGATGTGTGAGTAGTTTACCTCAGACCTTCGGGTCCATAGTTATTAGCTAGATGGCTTATTCTCTCTTTTTGGATCTCAATACAATGTTCTCCCCTCTCTCGTGGAGATCTATTCGATGTAATCTTCTTTTGCGGTGTGTTTGTTGAGACCGATGAATTGTGGGTTTATGATCAAGTTTATCTATGAACAATATTTGAATATTCTCTGAATTCTTTTATGTATGATTGGTTATCTTTGCAAGTCTCTTCGAATTATCAGTTTGGATTGGCCTACTAGATTGGTTTTTCTTGCAATGGTAGAAGTGCTTAGCTTTGGGTTCAATCTTGCGGTGTCCTTTCCCAGTGACAGTAGGGGCAGCAAGGCACGTATTGTATTGTTGCCATCGAGGATAACAAGATGGGTTTTTTATCATATTGCATGAATTTATCCCTCTACATCATGTCATCTTGCTTAAGGCGTTACTCTGTTCTTATGAACTTAATACTCTAGATGCATGCTGGATAGTGGTCGATGTGTGGAGTAATAGTAGTAGATGCAGGCAGGAGTCGGTCTACTTGTCTTGGACGTGATGCCTATATACATGATCATACCTAGATATTCTCATAACTATGCTCAATTCTGTCAATTGTTCAACAGTAATTTGTTCACCCACCGTAAAATACTTATGCTCTTGAGAGAAGCCACTAGTGAAACCTATGGCCCCCGGGTCTATCTTCATCATATTAATCTTCCAACCCTTAGTTATTTCCGTTGCTTTTTACTTTGCTTTTATTTTACTTTGCATCTTTATCATAAAAATACCAAAAAATTATCCTATCATATCTATCAGATCTCACTCTCGTAAGTGACCGTGTAGGGATTGACAACCCCTTATCGCGTTGGTTGCGAGGATTTATTTGTTTTGTGTAGGTGCGAGGGACTCGCGCGTAGCCTCCTACTGGATTGATACCTTGGTTCTCAAAAACTGAGGGAAATACTTACGCTACTTTGCTGCATCACCCTTTCCTCTTCAAGGGAAACCAACGCAGTGCTCAAGAGGTAGCAAGAAGGATTTCTGGCGCCGTTGCCGGGGAGGTCTACGCAAAAGTCAACATACCAAGTACCCATCACAAACCCTTATCTCCTGCATTACATTATTTGCCATTTGCCTCTCATTTTCCTCTCCCCCACTTCACCCTTGCCGTTTTATTCACCCTCTCTTTTCCGTTTGCCTCTTTTCGCCCGTCTTTCTTTTGCCATGTCTGAATCTGGGGAGGTTATCGCTAATGAAGGCAGTAATAACAACTTGGGAAATTTTGATGCTTTCGATGATCCTCTGGAGGAACCTACCATCTTGCACACTAAAAAGTTTCGAGTTGGCAGTGGCAATATTATTGGGAAAGGAGTTATTCAAGATTTCTTTACTTGTGCCGGCGCTTTGCCCATTATGGGTGTCTCTATTCTTCATAAAACTACAGCCTTGCGGATGCAATATCTTTCCTTGTAGTTGAACTTGAAAGGCAATTTCTTAATATGCATCCTTGCATACAAAGAATTTTCCTAGAATTTTCTAATATTGAGCATTCTTCTGTTAAGCGTGCCGCCACTATCTTTTTGGCTCATGAGTTTAGATTCATAATGAAAGAGGCTAGAGAAATCTTTGCGCATTATAGGGTAGATGCTAGTCATCCTCCCATAGAAGCTATCCTTTTTAATCAAGAAGACATGATGCGTTTACAATCTTTGGATCATGTTGCTTATAATGAAAATCTTAGGAAAAAGGTTCTAGCCGATGTTCTAGTTGATAGAATTTCCGAGCTTAATGATGATTTTGCTATTCAGAATAATGGATTGGGATTTTCTCTTGAAAGAAGGCTTGTGACTTTTTGCCAAAAGAATGCTTGTAATGATGAATTGGTTGTGCAATACAAAGGGCCAAGGGAGGAACCCATACCTCCCGAGATTGATCTTGGGGACTTTTGTCCCATTAAATTTAGCCCTTTTGATTATTTTTGCTTGCCTCAAAGAAAACTTGCAGCTGAACGTAGAGAATATGAGAAAAGTTTTCATGACTTACCGTGCCATTATTATGGCAATACCTAGATCTATCCTTGCTTTTATGCCTAGCTAGGGGCGTTAAACGATAGCGCTTGTTGGGAGGCAACCCAATTTTATTTTTAGTTTTTGCTTTTTGCTTCTGTTTAGGAATAAATATTTGATCTAGCCTCTGGTTAGATGTGTTTTTATGTTTTAATTAGTGTTTGCGCCAAGTTAAACCTATAGGATCTTCTTGGATGATAGTTATTTGATGTTGCTGTAATTTCCAGAAACTTTCTGTTCACAAAAATAATTGTTAAAAATCACCAGAACGTGATAAAATATTGATTCCAATTGCTGCTGATCAATAAACAAATTGTCTAGGCCATCCTATTTTGGCTGATTTTTTGGAGTTCCAGAAGTTTGCGTTAGTTACAGATTACTACAGACTGTTCTGTTTTTGACAGATTCTGTTTTTGTGTGTTGTTTGCTTATTTTGATGAATCTATGGCTAGTAAAAGAGTTTATAAACCATAGAGAAGTTGGAATACAGTAGGTTTAACACCAATATAAATAAAGAATGAGTTCATTGCAGTACCTTGAAGTGGTCTTTTGTTTTTCTTTCGCTAACGGAGCTCACGAGATTTTCTGTTAAGTTTTGTGTTGTGAAGTTTTCAAGTTTTGGGTGAAATATTTGATGGATTATGGAACAAGGAGTGGCAAGAGACTAAGCTTGGGGATGCCCATGGCACCCCCAAGATAATCTAAGGACACCGAAAAGCCAAAGCTTGGGGATGCCCCGGAAGGCATCCCCTCTTTCGTCTACTTCCATCGGTAACTTTACTTGGAGCTATATTTTTATTCACCCATGATATGTGTTTTGCTTGGAGCGTCTTGTATTATTTGAGTCTTTATTTGTTAGTTTACCACAATCATCCTTGCTGTACACACCTTTTGAGAGAGACACACATGATTCGGAAATTATTAGAATACTCTATGGATTTCACTTATATCTTTTGAGCTATATAGTTTTGCTCTAGTGCTTCACTTATATCTTTTAGAGCACGGTGGTGGATTTGTTTTATAGAAACTATTGATCTCTCATGCTTCACTTATATTATTTTGAGAGTCTTAAAATAGCATGGCAATTTGCTTTAATGAATATCATGAGAAATTTTATGCTTGATAATTGTTTTGAGATATAAAGGTGGCAATATCATAGTTGTGCTAGTTGAGTAATTGTGGAATTGAAAAATACATGTGTTGGAGTTTGTGATTCCCGTAGCATGCACGTATGGTGAACCGTTATGTAACGAAGTCGGAGCATGAAGTATTTGTTGATTGTCTTCCTTTGTGTGGCGGTCGGGATCGCGCGATGGTTAACTCCTACCAACCCTTCCCCTAGGAGCATGTGTAGTAGTACTTTGCTTCGAGGGCTAATAAATTTTTGCAATAAGTATATGAGTTCTTTATGACTAATGTGAGTTCATGGATTATACGCACACTTACCTTCCGCAATTTTCTAGCCTCTTCGGTACCGCACATTGCCCTTTCTCACTTTGAGAGTTGGTGCAAACTTCGCCGGTGCATCCAAACCCCGTGATATGATACGCTCTATCACACATAAACCTCCTTATATCTTCCTCAAAACAGCGACCATACCTACCTATCATGGCATTTCCATAGCCATTCCGAGATATATTGCCATGCAACTTTCCACCGTTTCATTTATCATGACATACTCCATTATTGTCATGTTGCTTTGCATGATCATGTAGTTGACATTGTATATGTGGCAAAGTCACCGTTCATAATTCTTTCATACATGTCGCTCTTGATTCATTGCATATCCCGGTACACCGCCGGAGGCATTCATATAGAGTCATACTTTGTTCTAAGTATTGAGTTGTAATTCATGAGTTGTAAGTAAAATAAAAGTGTGATGATCATCATTATTAGAGCATTGTCCCAAGTGAGGAAAGGATGATGGAGACTATGATTCCCCCACAAGTCGGGATGAGACTCCGGACTAAATAAAAAAAAGAGGCCAAAAAAAGAGAAAAGGCCCAAATAAAAAAATAAAAAATAAATGAGAGAAAAAGAGAGAAGGGACAATGTTACTATCCTTTTACCACACTTGTGCTTCAAAGTAGCACCGTGATCTTCATAATAGAGAGTCTCTCATTTTGTCACTTTCATATAATAGTGGGAAATTTCATTATAGAACTTGGCTTGTATATTCCAATGATGGGCTTCCTCAAAATGCCAGAGGTCTTCGTGAGCAAGCAAGTTGGATGCACACCCACTTAGTTTCTTTTTGAGCTTTCATACACTTATAGCTCTAGTGCATCCGTTGCATGGCAATCCCTACTCCTCGCATTAACATCAATTGATGGGCATCTCCATAGCCCGCTGATTAGCCTCGTTGATGTGAGACTTTCTCCTTTTTTGTCTTCCCACATAACCCCTACCATTATACCTTATTCCACCATAGTGCTATATCCATGGCTTGCGCTCATGTATTGCGTAAGAGTTGAAAAAGCTGAAGCGCGTTAAAAGTATGAACCAATTGCTTGGCTAAACCGGGGTCGTACATAATATGAATACTTTGTGTGGGGAAGATGGAGCATAGCCAGACTATATGATTTTGTAGGGATAACTTGCTTTGGCTATGTTATTTTGATAAGACATAATTGCTTAGTTGGTATGTTTGAAATATTATTGTTTTTATGTCAATATTAAACTTTTATCTTGAATCATATCAAATCTGAACATTCATGCCACAATGAGAAGAATTACATTGAAATTATGCCAAGTAGCATTTCGCATCAAAAATTCTGTTTTTATCATTTACCAACTCGAGGACGAGCAGGAATTAAGCTTGGGGATGCTTGATACGTCTCCAGCGTATCAATAATTTTTTATTCCTCCATGCTATATTATATTCTGTTTTGGACATTATTGGGCTTTATTATTCACTTTTATATTATTTTTGGGACTAACCTATTAACCGGAGGCCCAGCCCAGAATTACTGTTTTTTTGCCTATTTCAGAGTTTCGCAGAAAAAGAATATCAAACAGAGTCCAAACGGAATGAAACCTTCGGGAACGTGATTTTCGGAACGAACATGATCCAGAGGACTTGGACCCTACGTCAAGAAACAAAAGAGGAGGCCACGAGGTAGGGGGTCGCGCCTACCCCCCCAGGCGCGGCCTCCACCCTCGTGGGCCCCTTGTTGCTCCACCGACGTACTCCTTCCTCCTATATATACCTACGTACCCCAAACAATCAGATACGGAGCCAAAAACCTAATTCCACCGCCGCAACCTTCTGTACCCACGAGATCCCATCTTGGGGCCTGTTTCCGGAGCTCCGCCGGAGGGGGCATCGATCATGGAGGGCTTCTACATCAACACCATAGCCTCTCCGATGATGTGTGAGTAGTTTACCTCAGACCTTCGGGTCCATAGTTATTAGCTAGATGGCTTCTTCTCTCTTTTTGGATCTCAATACAATGTTCCCCCTCTCTCGTGGAGATCTATTCGATGTAATCTTCTTTTGCGGTGTGTTTGTTGAGACCGATGAATTGTGGGTTTATGATCAAGTTTATCTATGAACAATATTTGAATCTTCTCTGAATTCTTTTATGTATGATTGGTTATCTTTGCAAGTCTCTTCGAATTATCAGTTTGGTTTGGCCTACTAGATTGGTTTTTCTTGCAATGGGAGAAGTGCTTAGCTTTGGGTTCAATCTTGCGGTGTCCTTTCCCAGTGACAGTAGGGGCAACAAGGCACGTATTGTATTGTTGCCATCGAGGATAACAAGATGGGTTTTTATCATATTGCATGAATTTATCCCTCTACATCATGTCATCTTGCTTAAGGCGTTACTCTGTTCTTATGAACTTAATACTCTAGATGCATGCTGGATAGCGGTCGATGTGTGGAGTAATAGTAGTAGATGCAGGCAGGAGTCGGTCTACTTGTCTCGGACGTGATGCCTATATACATGATCATACCTAGATATTCTCATAACTATGCTCAATTCTGTCAATTGCTCAACAGTAATTTGTTCACCCACCGTAAAATACTTATGCTCTTGAGAGAAGCCACTAGTGAAACCTATGGCCCCCGGGTCTATCTTCATCATATTAATCTTCCAACACTTAGTTATTTCCGTTGCTTTTTTACTTTGCTTTTATTTTACTTTGCATCTTTATCATAAAAATACCAAAAATATTATCCTATCATATCTATCAGATCTCACTCTCGTAAGTGACCGTCTAGGGATTGACAACCCCTTATCGCGTTGGTTGCGAGGATTTATTTGTTTTGTGTAGGTGTGAGGGACTCGCGCGTAGCCTCCTACTGGATTGATACCTTGGTTCTCAAAAACTGAGGGAAATACTTACGCTACTTTGCTGCATCACCCTTTCCTCTTCTAGGGAAAACCAACACAGTGCTCAAGAGGTAGCACCTTCATCCATGAGCGAGTTTCGTACGCGATGGGTGTTTGTCGGAGGGGCGTTCCTGGTCTTCCTACCGCCCTTGGAGCTGGGTCGGTCGGAGGGGCGTCTCCGCCTCCGCGGCGCGTTGAGCCCGCAGTTTGGCCATCCTTCCCCCATGGTCTGGCGTGGAGCTTGGCGGGCGTGCCCAAGGCCCCTCCTTCGCTTATGGACAGCGGCTGGCTGGCTTCGATCTTCGGTTCCTCTTCGAGCAGTGAACCTCATCCGGCTTGGGCTTCTCGCGAGGACGGGCTAGTGTCGGGTGCGGCGCCAGCCCCCAGCCCCCTGCCGGGGGGTGGCGCACCGCTTGGCGCCCCACCCACAGCCCCTGAGGTGGAGGACGAGGAGGGCCGAGCATTCGAGCTCGAGTGCAGGCGGAGGGTGGTTCGTCACGAGCTCTTCCAGGAGGCGATGGGCGCGATGAGCCGACATGGTGAAGAGCTCGAGGGTGTCGGCTCGTGCCTTGAGGCCGAAGGTCTCCGGCTAATGGAGGAGCGGCGCAAGCTGAGGGTGGCCATCAACCTCGGTCGCTACCAGCGCGACCTTGAGAATGCGAAGGCCGAGGCGTCCCTCAAGATCGCCCATGAAGCCCGCTCGCGAGCCTTGGAAGCGGCTCGCGAGGCTGACCACCGTCGCGAGGCTGCGGAGGAACGCGCGTGGGAGCTCCAGGCCTGGAGCGCATCCCTCGAGCAGCAGGTGGAGGCGCGCAGGGCTGCTCTTGCATCGCTGAGGGGGATGCCCGTGGAGGACGAGGAGGTCCGGAAGCGCAGTGAGATGCTGGCCCTGGAGGCTGTAGAGCGCAGCCTTGAGCTCGAGCGACTAGAGACGAGGGAACGTCAAGTCGCTCAAGCAGAAGATGCCGTCGGGGCTCGCGAGGCCGGAGTTGAGGAGGAGGTGAACCGCCAGGTGGCCGAGGTTCGCGTGGACCTGGAGGGTAGGTACGACCTGAAGCTGAAGCTCGCGGGCGTGGAGGATGAGGGCAGGGCCGCTGCCCTCAGGCCCAGGTTGGACGAGGCTGAGAGGCGTGCGGAAGCCACGGCCGCCGCCCTGGTTACTGCAGGCGGACTTGGCCTCCGCCCGCGCCGAGCTGCGTTCCCTCTGGAGGCGGGTTGATGACGCAGAGGCCGTCGCGAGGCAAAACATGGAGGAGGTGCTCCAGCGATGAATGCTGGAGCGCGAGCATGCCCCTATGCTTCAGGATCTCCGGAACAGGGCCAATATCGCCCTGGGCCGTATTTGCGACGTGGAGGCCCGACCCCTCACTCGAATGATTATGCCAGCCACCTGACCTTCTTCACCGAGGTGGTGACGCTCCTGGAGGCTCGATCTGCCAGAGCTCGCCAGCTTGTGGAGGAATGGGGGCGTGGCCTGCTCGAGCGCGCTTTCTCCTGTGTCTTCAGCCACCTCCTGAATGCCGACCCCAACTCTGATTTCGACGCCTCCATCGCCCCCGTACCCATGGCTGTCCGGGGCGACCTAGCGCGTTGGGTTGAGGACAATGTGGACGCGTTGGTCAGGGCCTTCACTTCGGAGGATGACGCGGTGGTGGTCGTCGCAGATGAAGGCGACGTGGTTGACGACGGTGACGGGGGCGTCGCCGATGGCGGCGACGATGCCGATGAAGACGACGATGACGCGAGCGACGCATCCGTGGGTGATGCAGCGAGCGACATTTCTGGCTGATCCCTTGTTCTCCTGTCATTTCATCCTGCGCACAAACTCGGGCGTGGCCCTTGGAAAACTTGTAAGAGCATTTTGGGAGGGGAGCCCCTCATGTAAGCAAATTGCAGTTTTTACTTTCCTATGCGATGTGAGTTTGTGTCCTCGTGAACTTGTGAATCCGGATGCGAGTTCTCTGTCGTGATTTACCTTTGCCAGCGCCAGCTTTGAGCTGGGTCACGACGCGTCGAGTTCCTGAGAACCCTGCGGAGCTCGTCACCCCGTCAGAGGGGGTCCCACAAGTGGTGAGCACCAGCTGTAGTGCTTGCGCGCACTTGGCGTGCGCGCTTCGTGCGGTCCCGCTCGTGAGGAGCTCATGAGGGGAAGGCGACGGACTTGAGTCCCAGGCAAACGAGATCCAGAAGGCAAGAAATTGTTCAAACGAGAAAAAGGCTCCCCCCACGCACATCGATAAAAAGTCAGCTCCAACTCAAATCCAGATCCAGAAAGCAAGGCTACAAAGAGAGAGATCCAAAGCAAAAGGCCGCGTCCGACACCTAGTCTAGTCTTCTGGTCTTCAAGTCTTCTCACCAGCGCGGAGCCAAGTGCTGCCACTAGGCGTGGGAGGGAGCCCCAGGGCCTAAGGCTGGCACCCCTGAGACTCCGGGGCATGTATAGCCCCAACTCATTATTACGTGGGAGTGTCACGGGCGGCGAGCTTCACAAGCACTGGGCCTTCTTCACAGGTACCGGCCTTGCTTCATATCACCAGACGAGGGCCCCGCCTTGCGCCACCCTCGACCTCCTCTGAGCCGACCGGTCACCAGGACGACACAAAGGAGGGAAAGAGGACGCCAGCGCTTCCCTCGGCGACCACAGGTCCTCTGCCGGGGGAAGGGTTGTCGAGGCCTCCCCGACAGAGGGCCTACCTCCGGGTGTTGCCAGGCGTCATGCGCCGCGGGGAGGAGACTTGCTCCTGGCTCCCTCCCGGCGGCCCCCAGCGTGTCTCCCTTGTCGGAACGGGTGCCGCCGTGCCAGGGTCGTCGATCGACGCTGCAACCTGAGTCATCTGCAGCCCATGGTTAGCATAAGCTTGTTCCTAAGAGATTAGCGGTACCCTGTAGTTGTCGTTGCCGGCGTGACTGTCGTGGTTCTCCGTTGGTTCTTGGAAGGCTTCGGCTTCTAGCGCCCCCTCTCCCCAATCTTCTCCAATGAACGAGCTAGGGTCGTCCTCTGGGGTGTACCCTTGGTCCATCATGCGGGGCACGTAAGCTTCCGGGGCCGTCACCCCGAACACCTCGCCGTGGTGCCCCACCCTCCACGTTGCTCGGCCCATAGTGGTGCCCTGGGGATGACAGCACGGCATCCGGCTAGAACCATGGAGGGTGACGCTCGCGCCCGTGCTTGTCGCGGGCAGCATGGGGGAGTCGGAGCCCCCTACGCCGCCGTCCGTGCTGATGTTGATGAAGCCCCCGGGCGTAGTTGACGGCGCGCGGATGTGGTGAGGTTCGCCGCGTGGCCCTGCAATGGCCTGAGGAGGAAGTCGATAGCAGAAGGGTGGTGTTCCCGACGCCGCTGCATCCAGCAGCTCGGCAACACGCTCCAGCAGTGTATCCCGGCCGCTTTCCATCAGCCTACACCGCAGCAGTTCCCTCACCACAGTGAGCGCTGCCCGCATGTTTGCTTGCTCCCGCCGTGAGTGCGGCGCCGTTGCCGCGGCATGGCTCGCTGCTCTTGCAGCGGCTGTACTTGCCGTGGGGTGAGGGTGGACGACGCCTGGCCGTGCTACCCGCGCCTGGCGGAATTTGGCGGCGCTCATGCCGCCTGGAGTGCGGGATCGAGATCTTCATGGGCAGGCGGCGCTGCCCGGGCTGGCCAGGCTGCCCAGCGGTCAGAGCCAGCCCTTGAGTCGCCGGACATCGTGGCTGGGGAGCGTCGGCGAGCTGGTTGGTGGGGGAGAAGCTCCGGCGCACCCCTACCTGGCGTGCCAAATGTCGGATGTGGGGTTCCAGCAAACCCTTAAGGTTCGAACACTTGGGTGCGCGCGAAGTCTTTCCCTCCTACCGATCTACGCCCTAGCTCGCTAAGATCTCGCGGATGAATTCGACGAACTCGCAACACAGAAAGACACGAGGTTTATACTGGTTCGGGCCACCGTTGTGGTGTAATACCCTCCTCCAGTGTGGTGGTGGTGGATTGCCTCTTGGGCTGATGATGAACAGTACAAGGGAAGAACAGCCTCCTGAGGTTGAGGTGTTCTTGTGCCTGGCTAACTTGTATGGGTGAGAGCTAGGTGAATTGTTCGATGCCCCTACTGTGGTGGCTAGCTCTACTTATATAGGCCCTGGTCCTCTTCCCAAATATCGAGCGGGAAGGGAGCCAACAACGGCGGGCAAATTTGAAGGGGGACAGCTAGTACAAGCTATCCTGACAAAAGCGGTCTTCGCCTGCGAAAAGCTCTGTGGTGACGCCGTCTTGGGCTCCACGATGACCTCCGTCTTGCCGTCCTCCTGGTCTTGGTCTCGTTGCACCAATATAGCAACCTTTGTCTGATGCCTCGGTACTCTTTGCCTGCGCCGGCCTCCTTAGCACCAAAGAGGAAATAAGGACTCTGCGCGCTGGCGCCCGCCTGGTGCCTGCCTGGTGCCCGCCTGGTGCCGTTCGTCATGGCTCACGTCATGAGAGCCTCGTGAGGTTTGCCCCGCCTTGATATCTCCGCTCCTCGTGAGCCTGCCTGGCTCGGCCACTCCAGAGGAGGTCTTGCGTCGTCCACCTCGCGAGGCTCGGACCCTCGCGAGGGTCTTGGATGCCTTGTTGATGAAGATGGGTCGTACGGCCTGCTAGCTTAGCCACACCGTGGGCCGCAGGCAGGCAACTGGGGACCCCCGTTCCCAGAACACCGACAGCGGCGACGACAAGCGCACGAGACGGCAGCGGCGATGTGCGGTGCTGTGAGCGGGAGCGGTGGGGCATGGGCGTGCGCAGGAGAGACAGGGCGCGGCAGGAGCGCGACAACGGGCTCACCAAGCGCCGGGTGGGCTGGAACGCACGACCAAGACGAGGGTGGCAGCATCGCACACAACAGCAGGCAAGCAGCGGTTACTAGGGGAAGCAGAGGGGAGAGGGGGCCGGACGGGGGGGGGGGTGCTTACAGAGGAGCTGTAGGGGACGACAGTGGGCTCGGGAAGGCTGGTCGGGGATGAGGTCGAGGACGACGTCCGTTGAGGAGGTGGAGGACGAGGCGGCGACGTGGTGGTCCGGTGAGGTGGCGACGGTCGACGGGGCGCGGACGACGGCGAGCTGCGACGCGGCGACGTGGGCGCCGGCTGCCGTCGGGGAAGAGGCGAGGTCGAGGGTCGCGACGGGGCGGCGGGCTCGGGTGCCCCGGTCCAGATCGGGGGGGGGGGGGGGCGAGAGGAAGAGGTGGGGGATCGAGGGGATCGTGCCAGGGGGGGGGGGGAAGTGGTGGTGTCGGTGGGCTCTAGGGTTCCAGGGGGTGGGAGGTTATGCAGGCGCGGCTGGGCCGGCCGGGGTGGGCTGGCCGGTTGAGTTGGGATGGGCCGAGGCCCATGGGGAGCTGGGGGTCTTCTTTTCTCTCCTTGCCTTTTCTTTTCTTTTACTGACATTTAAAACAACCACTATTTGCAATTAAATAAGCCATCAAATGACTTTGCAAAATTATGGAGCTTTGGCATTTAATTATATTGCAGTCTTTTGTACTGACACAAAAAGTTTGGGAGACATAGGGGTTCATTTGAATTGTTTTATAATAGAAAAAGTGATTAAATGGGCTGAATTGGTATTGTTTTAATTGCTATAGCCCATTTAGCATTATGGTGATGTAGTTTTCCTTAACAATTATTTGTTATGGATTAGTTGCTAAATGGTGGACTATTTTGCAACCATATGAGTGAAACTTTAAATTTCACTTGCAAATTAAATTTGAATTTGAATTTGATTTTCAAACAAGCGGAAACTTGCATAGTAATCACGATGACATGGCCACCATTAGGGGGAGATTACTGTAGCAAGATTCTCGGGGCGTTACAAATCTCCTCCACTACAAGAAATCTCGTCCTGAGATTTAAGTGCGGAAGTAAAGAGTAACTTCGGGAGAACTGACCCTTATAGGGTTAATTATCTGGTGAACAATTCAGGGAAAGTGGCAGATGTACCTCTCGAGTTGAAACTTAAGAAAACATTGAGAGCAAAATTTGAAGGTACAATAGGAAGTTTCAAGCGAATGGAGAAACGATCGATACCTGAACAGAGTGTGAGAAGGGGGTTTCAGAGCATCGGGAATTAGATCATCTCTCGGACGGTGGCTTGTGAGAACACACAAAGCCAAGAGCAAATGATACTTCAGAATAAAGGATATATAGGAGAGTCAGGTTCCGATCCTGTGGAACTGTGGGTTATGGGCCCACCATGTGGCTTAAAAGTAGAAAGGGTGCCGATAGCAAGGCATGTCAGATGATAGACTGTCAGTTATGTTGTCAACAACGTTGGTACCAAGGGCGAGGGACGGAGAGAACTATTTGCCTCCTCGTTGAACGAGGCGGACCAATAGGCAAAGTTCTCATCCATCGGTGGTTACCGGAAGGTCAACAACAATAATAACAAGGTCTTACTGACAAATTGTACACCGAGGTGTTTTCATAAGCAGGGAACTATTACTGCTTATATCATAGATCACAAGACAGGTTAAACAAAACTATAGAAAGGAAAATGTGATTATACCCTAGTATCAGGAGTATATCTTTCCCATCCATGACAGGACAACAAGTAGATAACCAATTAGGTAAAGGGGCGAGGGAATTCATGATGTTACCCATACAACGGTGTTTGGATAATTGATCAAGAAACATTTAGCCTAATGCTTCCAATGTTCTTGTTGATGTTTGAGTACCACAATCATGCTTCGGGATAGCATCGACAAGGTCATCAGGGAAAGGTCAGACTTCGGAAACACAAGGTTCCTTCGGGAATTTTTAGAACATCTCATAAATTTTACCAGGAAAAAGAAGAGGATGTGGCCGACGGGTTCAACAACAATCCATCGACACGTCACAAAGGATGTATTTCCAAAATTTATATGAACAAGTTTGTTTGGGGGGTGGGGGGGGGGAGACAAGAATGTTGTCGATGATAACACAAATCATCGAGGGGCAAGGATGGTATTTCTCACCATGAATTCGACTGATATCTTGGAAGAGCTCAGAATGTTGATGATGATCACGCCACAATTGTTGAGAGATTTCACAAAGATGTAATCGATCGGCGACGACATCAAGTCAAAGGAATGATAAAGCGAAAGGTTATTGGAACCACGGGTATGACACAACTCGAAATCAAGCTTGTTGTTCAAGGCGAAACGATATGACGAGGAATATCGACGTAAGCTTAGCTCATCATGAAAATTGTGCTCCGGGAAGGACCAGGTAGCACAGTTAAAATTTAGCACGATAATGATATAGCCGATCAGGCAAGGAATGACTTGAAGGATCATTAAGCTCGTAAGCAATGAAAATCACTTAGAGTTATAGAATCAGAGTGTGGAATCGATTCACTTATCGGTGTCCTCGGGTGATTAATAACTCAGATCCCGGGGAAATCTGAAATCGGTGAGAAGCAATACTAGATGAAGACTCATAGGAAGCAACACAGATGTTTGATATTCTCGAGATACCAGAGGGTAATACTCGAAGGTAGAGTAGAATAGATGCTTGACAGGTGAAATGGTCTGCAGAAGACAAGTACTTTAACTTGTCCGAGAAATGGGATCAAAGGGCAACAATCATGGTCAGAACCACAGTTGTAAAGGAACAAACATAGATACCAGATGAACTTATATCAAGGGGATTATTATTATCACAAGAAGCTTCCATGATAAGTTCCACATCGGGTCCATGGGCATGAACACAAAGGTTCAAGGTAGACTCCCACTTCTTCAATGCATAACCTTCCAGTCACTTCTCGCTTTCGATGAAGTTGTAGTGTTGAAATTATATCTGGTAAAACACCATAAGAGTATGACTCGGGAAAACTCTCGGGTTCACACGAATTAGAGGAGGCATAGGTCCAACCCATCGGGGCATCTTAGGAACATATATCACCAACTTCAAAACTAGTTAATACCAGCTCGAAAACAGGGCATGGTTGACAAAAGGAGATGATACAATTTACCAAAGGATTTATGTATCCGAGGAAAGTCCCATAAGGTTATTGCATATGAAGGATGTTGTCGGATAAAATCCAGCAAGGGGTCTAGCGGTTCACGACAGAGTTGATGTGATTATTAGTAATCAATCAGATGAAGAAGGGGATGCAAAGGCATCAGCTTATAGAAACGTCTAAATGACTCGATGCTTGGGTACAAAGGAATTATGATTTCAAGACGAAGGATCAGAAGCAGAGGCTCTGATCAAAAGATGAGTAAGTTGAATAGACTTAGGGGTGCACCTGACCAAATCTGGATTGGGCAAGAACCAACTCATATTTGGAAGGATGTCTGAGCCGGAAAGAAAATATCCAAGGATTAATTGATGATTGCGAGTATTCGCACACACTGCTAGACATATGGAACTAATCCTAATGCAAGCAGGCAAGGAGAATCAAGAGCAATAGGCTGCAGAGGATTTTGAAAGATCAGATAACATTTTTAGGTATTTTGGAAAGCCTATGAACAAATGGGGACGAACAAACGCCGGTTAAGTGAATTATCCATAGTGCGAAAAGAAGCTGCAAAGCAAACGACATAAAGGATTCTCGGAACAACGAATAGTATTGGGGTAACTTGTAATCATCAAGAGCAATTGGGAATGATTGTATGAATGACACACGTAAGCCGTTATCCATATGAATATAACGGTGGTAGGGAATTGCAAAGGCGGAGGTCACAAGGGTCTCAGGAAAACATCGAAGAGTAACTGCAGAATTTTTCTGGTGCATCAAGCGATCATTGGTAATGTCGGGTCTCTCCGGGAGGAAGTGGGTCCGAGAACCTAAGTGTCAGCGTTAGTAAATCCATTTAAACCCGAATAGAAGAGAGATCAGAGTCCCAGAATATAGACGAGGAATAAAAGATCCTAATACCACCCAATGGCGACGTGGGCCCGTAAGCCACACAGCCAAGTTAGTAAATTAGTTTTTGGACGACTAGACTCAACTTCGGCCAAGGAGTTGGAAAGGGGGCTACCTACAGGCAGTCGGCTCTGATACCAACTTGTGACGCCCTCGATTCAATCGTACTCTAATCATACACGCAAATGTGTACGATCAAGATCAAGGACTCACGGGAAGATTTCACAACACAACTTTAGACACAAATTAAAATAATACAAGCTTTATATTACAAGCCAGGGGCCTCGAGGGCTCGAATACATAAGCTCGAATACACAAGAGTCCGCGGAAGCAACAATATTTGAGTACATACATGAGTTAGACAAGTTTGCCTTAAGAAGGCTAACACAAAAGCAACAACGATCGAAAAGGCAAGTCCTCCTGCCTGGGAGCCTCCTAACTACTCCTGCTCGTCAGCGGTCTCCATGTAGTAGTAGGCATCGACGGTGGCATCTGGCTCCTGGGTTCCGACATCTGGTTGCATCAATCGGAAAGAAGAAGAAAGGGGGAAAACGGGGAGCAAAGCAACCGTGAGTACTCATCCAAAGTACTCGCAAGCAAGGATCTACACTACATATGCAACATTATCAAAGGAAGGCTGTATATGTGGACTGGGCTGCAGAAATGCCAGAATAGAGGGGGAAACCTAGTCCTATCAAAGACTAGCATCTTCTGGAAACCACCATCTTGCAGCAACAGGAGGGAGTAGAGTAGCATAAAGTAAAGTAGTAGTAGTGTTATCAACCTCGGCTAGAGATCCTTTCTCGACTCCCTGCGAGAAAGCAATCCCAGAGCCATACTATCCATTTCTCATCACAATCCATTTCTCATCACAAGTATCCAGTTCTAGTTGTATCGATCAGGATACAACTCCAAGTGTCCGTTACCGTAGGAAAGGCTATCGATAGATGTTTTCTTCCCTGCAGGGGTGCACCGACTTACCCACCATGCTCGATTAACTCCGGCCGAACACACTTTCCTGGGTCATGCCCGGCCTCGGCCAGACAATACGCCGCAACCCGACCTAGGCTTAATAGAGAGGTCAGCACACCGGACTAAACCTATGCGCCCAGGGGTCATGGGCCATCGCCTCGGGAACTCTTGCACGTTGCGAGGACGGCCGGTGAGCAGACCTAGCTACCTCCTTGAAAAAGGCAGGTGCTTACGCAATCTAACCCGGCGCGCGCCGCTCAGTCGCTGACGTCTATTAAGCTTCGGCTGATGCATACGACGCAGAACGCCCATACTATGCCCACGTGATGGTTAGTGCTATCAGGCCAGAGGCCCCTCGGATCAAATATACAAATCATAGTGGATTAGGAACGCGCAGTAACAAGTAGAGACTCACGAAAGATGTGACCCTGTTGCCCCGTCTCGAGGACTTGCGGCAAGGGCTAGGAATGCCCGGCCACGCCTCGTAATTATCTCACGGGCACCCTCCAGGTCAACCCGTCTCCACATCACTCGCGGGTACCCCTCGGGGTCGACCCGCCTTTCCAAGTAACAGTTGTAAAATCCAAGTATCCGTGTGTCCAAACATCAAGGGGAAAACCCGAGGAATCACCCCCGGTGAGTTCCACACGATGTAATCATCAAGGTGAACGTAAGAGGATCCACCCTCGAGGTTCAAACTTGCGGAGTTGCACGACAGAGCCGTATCGGAAGTGGTTAAGGCGGAATCACCCTCGATGACCACAACTGAATAGCTACACTACAGGGTTAACATCAGAAGTGATGATGAGGTCTCACCCTCGGCACTCGATAGTAACCCAGTAGTGCCGAGCAACTAAGGGGAAAGTGATGTGCGGTGCCGGGGCCTGGTCTTCGATCCCGTTGATTGGGTCTTCGATGTTGAAGCAGGGGCAACAAGGACAATGTGGGGGTCACTGATGGATCACTAACCAACCTATACTGAGCAGTTTAGGATAAGCAGGTAGGTAACAATAAGCAGGTTACAAAAGCAGGCTATGCAGCAGAATAGGAGCAAACAATTACAATAGCAAAATCTAATGTAAGCATGAGAGAAAGGAAATGGGCGATATCGGGATGATCAAAGGGGGGGGGCGCTTGCCTGGAAGCTCTGCTGAAAGAGAAGAAGGGTCGTCGGCGACGTAGTCGATCACAAGGGCAGGATCAGTCTCGGGGTCTACTGGAGAGAAGAGGGGGAAGAAACAATAAATACAGAGCAAACAAGATACATGACAAGCAAAAAGCAACGTTAGGGGTGCTCTAACGCGGTACTACGCGATACCGGCAAAGGGGGAAAACATCCGGGAATGTTTCCCCAGTGTTAGGCATTTTCGGACAGATGAAACGGAGGGGAAAGGTTGCATCTTTGCTATGCTAGGGGCACATGACAAATGAACGGAGAGCGTATTCGGATTCGTCTCGTCGTTTTGAGCAAATTTCATGTATAAAACTTTTTCATCCGAGTTACGGATTATTTTCTATGATTTTCTGACGTTTAAAAGAATTCCTGAATTTTCTGGATTTTATATTAATTCGAAAATAAAAGGATAAAATGCTATGGGTACACAGAGAGTGTACCCAGTTGTGCGTGTAAGTGTATGACAGGTGGGGATAGGGGCTGAGTCAACATCCCAGTCAGCAGTCGAAGCTTGACTGTTGACTGGTCAAACTAACCAGTGGGTCCCCATTACCAGTGGGACAATTAGTTAACAAGTTTTATTTATTTAAAAGTCTAATTAGTTAGTGGGCCCGTTATGTCAGGGACCTATTTAACTAACAGTTTAATTAAAGTCATTTTAATTAGTGGAGGGGGGCCGCATGTCATAGGGTTAGAGGGGGGTTTAGTTTTAACCAACAGGGCCCGCCACCAGGGCTATGCGCGCACGGCAGAACGCCGGCGGGCTCGGCGGGCGTGGCGGCCGGCAGAGCCGGTCGCGGACGACGGGCGCTGCTTCAGCAGCGAAGGCCGGCGGGGTGAGCGGGTGAGGGAGAGGGGCGCCGGCTGCGGCGACGACAAGCGCACGAGACAGCAGCGGCGATGTGCGGTGGTGTGAGCGGGAGCGGTGGGGCATGGGCGTGCGCAGGAGAGACAGGGCGCGGCAGGAGCGTGACAACGGGCTCGACAAGCGCCGGGCGGGCTGGAATGCGTGACCAAGGCGAGGGTGGCAGCAGCGCACATAACGGCAGGCGAGCAGCGGTTACTAGGGGAAGAAGAGGGGAGAAGGGGCCGGATGGGGGGGGGGGTGCTCACAGAGGAGCTGTAGGGGACGGTAGTGGGCTCGGGGAGGCTGGTCGGGGATGAGGTCGAGGACGACGTCCTTCGAGGAGGTGGAGGACGAGGCGGCGACGCGGTGGTCCGGCGAGGTGGCGACGGTCGACGGGGCGCGGACGACGGCGAGCTGCGACGCGGCGACGTGGGCGCCGGCTGCCGTCGGGGAAGAGGCGAGGTCGAGGGTCGCGACGGGGCGGCGGGCTCGGGTGCCCCGATCCAGATCGGGCGGGGGGGGGGGGAGAGGAAGAGGTGGGGGATCGAGGGGATCGTGCGGGGGGGGGGGGAAGTGGTGGTGTGGGTGGGCTCTAGGGTTCCAGGGGGTGGGAGGTTATGCCAGCGCGGCTGGGCTGGCCGGTTGAGTTGGGATGGGCCGAGGCCCATGGGGAGGTGGGGGTCTTCTTTTCTCTCCTTGCCTTTTCTTTTCTTTTACTAACATTTAAAACAACCACTATTTGCAATTAAATAAGCCATCGAATGACTTTGCAAAATTATGGAGCTTCGGCATTTAATTATATTGCAGTCTTTTGTACTGACACAAAAAGTTTGGGAGACATAGGAGTTCATTTGAAATTTTTTTGTAATAGGAAAAGTGATTAAATGGGCTGAATTGGTATTGTTTTAATTGCTATAGCCCATTTAGCATTGTGGTGATGTAGTTTTCCTTAACAATTATTTGTTATGGATTAGTTGCTAAATGGTGGACTATTTTGCAACCATATCAGTGAAACTTTAAATTTCACTTGCAAATTAAATTTGAATTTGAATTTGATTTTCAAACAAGCGAAAACTTGCATAGTAATCACGATGACATGGCCACCATTAGGGGGAGATTACTGTAGCAAGATTCTCGGGGCGTTACAAATCTCCTCCACTACAAGAAATCTCGTCCCGAGATTTAAGTGTGGAAGTAAAGAGTAACTTCCGGAGAACTGACCCTTATAGGGTTAATTATCTGGTGAACAATTCAGGGAAAGTGGCAGATGTACCTCTCGAGTTGAAACTTAAGAAAACATCGAGAGCTAAATATGAAGGTACAATAGGAAGTTTCAAGCGAATGGACAAACGATCGATACCTGAACAGAGTGTGAGAAGGGGGTTCAGAGCATCGGGAATTAGATCATCTCTCGGACGGTGGCTCGTGATAACACACAAAGCCAAGAGCAAATGATACTTCGGAATAAAGGATATATAGGAGAGTCAGGTTCCGATCCTGTGGAACCGTGGGTTATGGGCCCACCATGTGGATTAAAAGTAGAAAGGGTGCCGATAGCAAGGCATGTCAGATGATAGACTGTCAGTTATGTTGTCAACAACGTTGGTACCAAGGGCGAGGGACGGAGAGAACTATTTGCCTGCTCGTTGAACGAGGCGGACCAATAGGCAAAGTTCTCGTCCATCGGTGGTTACCGGAAGGTCAACAACAATAATAACAAGGTCTTACTGAAAAATTGTACAACGAGGTTTTTTCATAAGCAGGGAACTATTACTTCTTATATCATAGATCACAAGACAGGTTAAACAAAACAATGGAAAGGAAAATGTGATTATACCCTAGTATCAGGAGTATATCTTTCCCATCCATGACATGACAGCAAGTAGATAACCAATTAGGTAAAGGGGCGAGGGAATTCATGATGTTACCCATACAACGGTGTTTGGATAATTGATCAAGAAACATTTATCCTTATGCTTCCAATGTTCTTGTTGATTTTTGAGTACCACAGTCATGCTTCGGGATAACATCGACAAGGTCATCAGGGAAAGGTCAGACTTCGGAAACACAAGGTTCCTTCAGGAATTTTTAGAACATCTCATAAATTTTACCAGGAAAAAGAAGAGGATGTGGCCGACGGGTTCAACAACAATCCATCGACACGTCACAAAGGATGTATTTCCTAAATTTATAGGAACAAGTTTTTTTGGGGGGTGGGGGGCGACAAGAATGTTGTCGATGATAACACAAATCATCGAGGGGCAAGGATGGTATTTCTCACCATGAATTCGACTGATATCTTGGAAGAGCTCAGAATGTTGATGATGATCATGACACAATTGTCGAGAGATTTCACAAAGATGTAATCGATCGGCGACGACATCAAGTCAAAGGAGTGATAGAGCGAAATGTTATTGGAACCACTGGTACGACACAACTCAATATCAAGCTTGTTGTTCAAGGCAAAACGATATGACGAGGAATATCGACGTAAGCTTAGCTCATCATGTAAATTGTGCTCCGGGAAGGACCAGGTAGCATAGTTAAAATTTAGCACGATAATGATATAGCCGATCAGGCTAGGAATGACTTGAAGGATCATTAAACTCATAAGCAATGAAAATTACATAGAGTCATAGACTCGGAGTGCGGAATCGATTCAACCGATTCACTTATCGGTGTCCTCGAGTGAATAATAACTCAGATCACGGGGAAATCTGAAATCGGTGAGAAGCAATACTAGATGAAGACTCATAGGAAGCATAACAAATGTTTGATATTCTCGAGATACCAGAGGGTAATACTCGAAGGTAGAGTAGAATAGATGCTTGACAGGTGAAATGGTTTGTAAAAGACAAGTACTTTAACTTGTCCGAGAAATGGGATCAAAGGGCAACAATCATGGTCAGAACCACAGTTGTAAAGGAACAAACATAGATACCAGATGAACTTATATCAAGGGGATTATTATTATCACAAGAAGCTTCAATGATAAGTTCCACATCGGGTCCATGGGCATGAACACAAAGGTTCAAGGTCGACTCCCACTTCTTCAATGCATAACCTTCCAGTCACTTCTCGCTTTCGATGAAGTTGTAGTGTTGAAATTATATCTGGTAAAACACTAGAAGAGTTTGACTCGGGAAAATTCTCGGGTTCACACGAATTAGAGGAGGCATAGGTCCAACCCATCGGGGCATGTTAGGAACATATATCACCAACTTCCAAACTAGTTAACACCAGCTTGAAAACAGGGCATGGTTGACAAAAGGAGATGATACAATTTACCAAAGGCTTTATGTATCCGAGGAAGGGCCCACAAGGTTATTGCATATGAAGAATGCTGTCGGATAAAATCCAGCAAGGGGTCTAGCGGTTCACGACAGAGTTGATGTGATTATTAGTAATCAATCAGATGAAGAAGGGGATGCAAAGGCATCAGCTTATAGAAACGTCTGAATGATTCGATGCTTGGGTATAAAGGAATTATGATTTCAAGACGAAGGATCAAAAGCAGAGGCTCTGATCAAAAGATGAGTAAGTTGAATAGACTTAGAGGTGCACCTGATCAAATCTGGATTGGGCAATAACCAGCTCATATCTGGAAGGATGTCTGAGCCGGAAAGAAAATTTCCAAGGATTAATTGATGATTGCGAGTATTCGCACACACTGCTAGACATATGGAATTAATCCTAATGCAAGCAGGCAAGGAGAATCAAGAGCAATAGGCTGCAGAGGATTTTGAAAGATCAGATAACATTTTCAGGTATTTTGGAAAGCCTATGAACAACTGGGGGCGAACGAACGCCGGTTAAGTGAATTATCCGTAGTGCGAAAAGAAGCTGCAAAGCAAAAGCCATAAAGGATTCTCGGAACAATGAATTGTATTGGGGTAACTTGTAATCATCAAGAGACTTTGGGAATGATTGTATGAACGACACGCGTAAGCCGTTATCCATATGAATATAACGGTGGTAGGGAATTGCAAAGGCGGAGGTCACAAGGGTCTCAGGAAAACATCAGAGAGTAACTGCAGAATTTTTCTGGTGCAGCAAGCGATCATTGGTAATGTCGTGTCTCTCCGGGAGGAAGTGGGTCCGAGAACCTAAGTGTCGGCGTTAGTAAATCCATTTTAACCCGAATATAAGAGAGATCAGAGTCCCAGAGTATAGACGAGGAATAAAAGATCTTAATACCACCCAGTGGCGACGTGGGCCCGTAAGCCACATAGCCAAGTTAGTAAAATAGTTTTTGGACGACTAGACTCAACTTCGGGCAAGGAGTTGGAAAGGGGGCTACCTACAGGCAGTCGGCTCTGATACCAACTTGTGACACCCTCGATTCAATCATACTCTAATCATCCACGCAAATGTGTACGATCAAGATCAAGGACTCACGAGAAGATATCACAACATAACTCGAGACACAAATTAAAATAATACAAGCTTTATATTACAAGTCAGGGGCCTCGAGGGCTCGAATACAAAAGCTCGAATACACAAGAGTCAGCGGAAGCAACAATATCTGAGTACAGACATGAGTTAGACAAGTTTGCCTTAAGAAGGCTAACACAAAAGCAACAATTAACGAAAAAGCAAGGCCTCCTGCCTCGGAGCCTCCTAACTACTCCTGGTCGTTGGCGGTGTCCATGTAGTAGTAGGCATCGACGGTGGCATCTGGCTCCTGGGCTCCAACATCTGGTTGCATCAACCGGAAAGAAGAACAAAGGGGGAAAAAGGGGGAGCAAAGCAACCGTGAGTACTCATCCAAAGTACTCGCAAGCAAGGATCTACACTACATATGCAACATTATCAAAGGAAGGCTGTATATGTGGACTGGGCTGCAGAAATGCCAGAATAGAGGGGGAAACCTAGTTCTATCGAAGACTAGCATCTTCTGGAAACCACCATCTTGCAGCAACAGGAGGGAGTAGAGTAGCATAAAGTAAAGTAGTAGTAGTGTTATCAACCTCGGCTAGAGATCCTTTCTCGACTCCCTGCGAGAAAGCAATCCGAGAGCCATACTATCCATTTCTCATCACAAGTATCCAGTTCTAGTTGTATCGATCGGGATACAACTCCAAGTGTCCGTTCCCGTAGGACAGGCTATCGATAGATGTTTTCTTCCCTGCAGGGGTGCACCAACTTACCCACCACCCTCGATTAACTCCGGCCGGACACACTTTCCTGGGTCATGCCCGGCCTCGGCTAAACAATACGCCGCAACCCGACCTAGGCTTAATAGAGAGGTCAGCACGCCGGACTAAACCTATGTCCCCAGGGGTCATGGGCCATCGCCCCGGGAACTCCTGCACGTTGCGAGGGCAGTGAGCAGACCTAGCTACCTCCTTGAAAAAGGCAGGTGCTTATGCAGTCCAACCCGGCGCGCGCCGCTCAGTCGCTGACGTCTATTAAAAGCTTCGACTGATGCATACGACGCAGGACGCCCATACTATTCCCACGTGATGGTTAGTGCTATCAGGCCAGAGGCCCCTCGGATCAAATATCCAAATCGTAGTGGATTAGGAACACGCGGTAACAAGCAGAGACTCACGAATGATGTGACCCCGTTGCCTCGTCTTGAGGACTTGCGGCAAGGGCTAGGAATGCCCGGCCACGCCTCGTAATTATCTCACGGGCACCCTCCAGGTCAACCCGTCTCCACATCACTCGCGGGTACCCCTCGGGGTCGACCCGCCTTTCCAAGTAACAGTTGTAAAGTCCAAGTATCCGTGTGTCCAAACATCAAGGGGAAAACCCGAGGAATCAACCGGCCCCGGTGAATTCCACTCGATGAATCATCAAGGTGAACGTAAGAGGATCCACCCTCGAGGTTTACACTTGAGGGGTTGCACGACAGAGTTGTATCGGAAGTGGTTAAGGCGGAATCACCCTCGATGACCACAACTGAATAGCTACACTACAGGGTTAACATCAGAAGTGATGATGAGGTCTCACCCTCGTCACTCGATAGTAACCCAGTAGTGCCGAGCAACTGAGGGGAAAGTGATGTGCGGTGCCGGGGCCTGGTCTTCGATCCTGTTGATCGGGTCTTCGATGTTGAAGCAGGGGCAACAAGGACAAGGTGGGGGTCACTGATGGATCACTAACCAACCTATACTAAGCAGTTTAGGATAAGCAGGTAGGTAACAATAAGCAGGTTACAGAAGCAGGCTATGCATCAGAATAGGAGCAAACAATTACAGTAGCAAAATCTAATGCAAGCATCAGAGAAAGTAAATGGGCGATATCGGGATGATCAAAGGGGGGGCTTGCCTGGAAGCTCCACTACTAGGAAAAGGGCTATAGCTAATATGGACATTAATGGCGCGCCACATACAGGTGCGCCATTAGTGTCCTCATTACTTATGGCGCACCACACCCACGGTGCGCCACTACTAACAAATTTTTATTTTTATTTTTCCAAAACTAGTAATGGCGCAGCAGGGCATATATAGTGCGCCGTTACTAGTTTTAACTAGTAATGGCACACCACACACTCTGTGCGCACTACTAACAATTTTTTTTTCAAAACTAGTAATGGCGCACCAGGGTATAGTGCGCCATTACTAGTTTAAAAAAATATTGTTAGTAGTGGTGCACCATGTAACAGGTGCGCCATTAGTAACCAGGGTTACTAATGGCGCATTGGTTGGTGGTGCGCCATTGGTAGCTTCGACCAAATGCACCCCCCCTGTGGACCGCCTTTTCAGATTTAAAAGAAATGAAAGAAAATGATGGAAATGTCAAAAAAATAAAAGAAAATAAGTTTCCCACGTGATATGTGGTCTAGTTGTTGGCAAAATTTACAAATATGAAATTTGACTTTATTTGCAAAATCTCTCTGGAATTTAGTAAAATGGGCATAACTTTTGCATACGAACTCGGATTAAAAAGTTTTTTATATGAAAAATCATCTACTCAAAAAGTTACATCCGAAAATACTAGTAACAGAAAAATAATTCGAACTTACTAGTGGCGCACCATTTGCTAGGTGCGCCACTAGTAACAGAAAAAAAATTGGTTTTAAATTTTTTTGGAAATGTTTTTCAAAATATGATACGTAATATGACCGGGAAGTTTGAAATATTTTTTCAAAATTTCATCACACTCATGAACATGAACAAAGTCCTAGACATCAACAAGGTTTAATAGGATTGATATGATAGATATATCAACAAGTGCCTGTTAAGTGAGGTGGTGCTGGGGTTGGATAGAACTACGAAGTTAAGCGTGCTTGGGCTGGAGTAGTGTGAGGATGGGTGACCTTCCGGGAAGTTTGACCACTTAGTGTGATTTGACATGAGATTAAGCAGATTGACCCGAGATTAAGCCATGGTGACCCGAGATTAAGAAAAAAACGGAAAAAACAAAAAATTTGAAAAAAAATTCTGAATTTTTTTTATTAGTAATGGCGCACTTCTATGTGGTGCGCCATTACTAAGTCAGATACTATCACAGATAGTAATGGCGCACCTATAGTGCGCCATTAGTATTTGTTACTAGTGGCGTGATAATAGTGGCGGACCTGTAGTGCGCCATTAATGGCAAAAACAGGTGCACCACTAATTAGCCTTTTCCTAGTAGTGCTCTGCTGAAAGAGAAGAAGGGTCGTCAGCGACGTAGTCGATCACAAGGGCAGCATCAGTCTCGGGGTCTACCGGAGAGAAAAGGGGGAAGAAACAATAAATACAGAGCAAACAAGATACATGATAAGCAAAAGGCAACGCTAGGGGTGTTCTAACGCGGTACTACGCGATACCGGCAAAGGGGGAAAACATCCGGGAATGTTTCCCCAGTGTTAGGCATTTTCGGACAGATGAAACGGAGGGGAAAGGTCGCATGTTCGCTATGCTAGGGGCACATGACAGATGAACGGAGAGCGTATGCGGATTCGTCTCGTCATTCTGAGCAACTTTCATGTATAAAACTTTTTCATCCGAGTTACGGATTATTTTCTACGATTTTATGAAGTTTAAAAGAATTCCTGAATTTTCTGGATTTTATATTAATTCGAAAATAAAAGGATAAAATGCTATGGGTACACAGAGAGTGTACCCAGTAGTGCGTGTAAGTGTATGACAGGTGGGGACAGGGGCTGAGTCAACAGCCCAGTCAGCAGTCAAAGCTTGACTGTTGACTGTCAAACTGACGAGTGGGTCCCCATTACAAGTGGGACAATTAGTTAACAAGTTTTATTTATTTAAAATCTAATTAGTTAGTGGGCCCATTATGTGAGGGACCTATTTCACTAACAATTTAATTAAAGTCATTTTAATTAGTGGAGGGGGGGCGCATGTCATAGGGTTAGAGGGGGGGTTTAGTTTTAACCAATAGGGCCAGCCACCAGGGCTATGCGCGCACGGCAGAACGCCGGCGGGCATGGCGGGCGTGGCGGCCAGCAGAGCTGGTCGTGAACGATGGGTGCTGCTTCAGCAGCGAAGGCCGGCGGGGTGAGCGGGTGAGGGAGAGGGGCGCCGGCTGCGGCGACGACAAGCGCATGAGACGGCAGCGGTGATGTGCGGTGGTGTGAGCGGGAGCGGTGGGCATGGGCGTGCGCAGAAGAGACAGGGCGCGGCAGGAGCGCGACAACGGGCTCGACAAGCGTCGGGCGGGCTGGAACGCACGACCAAGGCGAGGGTGGCAGCAGCGCACACAACGGCAGGCGAGCAGCGGTTACTAGGGGAAGTAGAGGGGAGAGGGGGCCGGACGGGGGGGGGGTGCTCACAGAGGAGCTGTAGGGGACAGCAGTGGGCTCGGGGAGGCTGGTCGGGGATGAGGTCAAGGACGACGTCCGTCGAGGAGGTGGAGGACGAGGCGGCGATGCGGTGGTCCGGCGAGGTGGCGACGGTCGACGGGGCGCGGACGACGGCGAGCTGCGACGCGGCGACGTGGGCACCGACTGCTGTCGGGGAAGAGGCGAGGTCGAGGGTCGCGACGGGGCGGCGGGCTCGGGTGCCCCGATCCAGATCAGGGGGCGAGAGGAAGAGGTGGGGGATCGAGGGGATCGTGCGGGGGGAAGTGGTGGTGTCGGTGGGCTCTATGGTTCCAGGGGGTGGGAGGTTATGCAGGCGCGGCTGGGCCGGCCGGGGTGGGCTGGCCGGTTGAGTTGGGATGGGCCGAGGCCCATGGGGAGCTGGGGGTGTTCTTTTCTCTCCTTGCCTTTTCTTTTCTTTTACTAACATTTAAAACAACCACTATTTGCAATTAAATAAGCCATCAAATGACTTTGCAAAATTATGGAGCTTGGGCATTTAATTATATTGCAGTCTTTTGTACTGACACAAAAAGTTTGGGAGACATAGGAGTTCATTTGAATTTTTTTATAATAGGAAAAGTGATTAAATGGGCTGAATTGGTATCGTTTTAATTGCTATAGCCCATTTAGCATTGTGGTGATGTAGTTTTCTTTAACAATTATTTGTTATGGATTAGTTGCTAAATGGTGGACTATTTTGCAACCATATCAGTGAAACTTTAAATTTCACTTGCAAATTAAATTTGAATTTGAATTTGATTTTCAAACAAGCGGAAACTTGCATAGTAATCACGATGACATGGCCACCATTAGGGGGAGATTACTGTAGCAAGATTCTCGGGGCGTTACAAGAAGTGCTTAGCTTTGGGTTCAATCTTGCATTGTCCTTTCCCAGTGACAGTAGGGGCAGCAAGGGACCTATTGTATTGCTGCCATCGAGGATAGAAAGATGGGGTTTACATCATATTGCTTGAGTTTATTCCTCTACATCATGTCATCTTACTTAATGCGTTACTCTGTTCTTCATGAATTTAATACTCTAGATGCAGGCAGGAGTCGATCGATGTGTGGAGTAATAGTAGTAGATGCAGGCAGGAGTCGGTCTACTTGATACAGACGTGATGCCTATATTCATGATCATTGCCTTAGATATCGTCATAACTTTGCGCTTTTCTATCAATTTGTAACACCCTGAGAATCATGCTACAGTAACCCCCTGTGATTAAGCTAATCATATTGCTAAACAGGGCTAGATCACATTTGAACCACACCCTTGTCAAACTCCTAGTTCAAACTTCAATTAAATTTAAAAGTGGAAAATAAAAGTTTTCAAAAATTCAAACAAAAATGTTCAGTGGGTTCTAAATAATACACTGGTAATTATGGTGGAGAAATCACATTTTTATAAAATGTCTAAATACTTTTAAATGAAATAAAACAAAAAAAGGAAATAAACAAATAAGAGAAAACAGAAAACAAAACAGTCAAAAGAAAAAAAGAGCAGGCCTCCCCCCCCACTGGACCCGCGGCCCAAACCCCCCCCCCCGGCCCAAGCTGGGCCGCCACCCGCGCCCGCGCCCCGGCCCAGCCCACCTCCCCCCGCGTCCCCTTCCTGTTCCCCCGACCGGGTCGGAACAGGGGAGCGTCGCCGCCGAACCCCCTCGCCGGCGGTGAACCCCGCGAGAGGATAAGGGCGCCAGCGGCCCCCGCTCCCTCGGGCCTCTCTCCCACTCACACCGCTCTCCCTCTCGGCCCCCGCGCCTTCCTCTTCCCTCCCCCGGATCCGCGCCGCTCCCCTCTTCCCCACGCCCGACGCGCTCGCCGCCGTTCCCGTCGTTCACGCGGCCACCGTGCCCCACTCGCCACCTCGCCGTGTCGTACGACGTCGCCGCCCTCGACTACACCCCCTCCGCCTCTCCTTCGAGGCTCGGAGCCACTGCAACCGCCTCCCCGAGCTCGCCTTCAACCTCGGACGCCGGCGACCCCCTTCTTCCCCGGCGACGACCTGCTGCTCCTAAGCACCCACGGGCCTTTCTTGCGCCGCGCGGTGAGCTCCTCTACCTCCTCCCCCTCTCCGCTAGCTCGCTCGCGCTCCGTAGCGGCTTCCCCGCGCGCGCCCGAACGCCACGCCGCGGAGCTCGCCGCCGGCGTGTCTCCGGTGACCAAATGGTCACGGGCGTTGGCCCGCTAGCCCGACCGCACCGTGCCGCACCCACCTAGCTAGCTAGTTCGGCCGTTCGCGCGCTCTAGCGTAGCTTCCGTCGGGCACCCGTAGCACCTCGCCGCCGGCGAGCTTGTAGCGGTCGCCCCCGGCCGTTCCAGCCCCTCCGACCACCGCCGTTGGACGCGCGACGTCGAGCCGCGTCGAACGCGCCCAGCCACGCCCCCGGAGACCCCCTGTACGTGAAACCCGCGCCCCTCCCGAGCCGCGCCGCCGTGCGTTTGGTCGCCGGCGATACTCCGGCGCCGGCCGCCGACGTGGCACACCTGGGGCCACCCCTGGGTCACTGCCAGTGGCCCCCACGGGCCCAGTTGACTGGGTTGACCCAGTCAACTGCTGACTGGGCAGGCCCAGTCACTGACATGCGGGCCCCGCCGCAAAAATTAAAAAAGAAAAGAAAAGAAAATGTTTTATAAATAAAAATAATTAGTTTAATTAATCTCTCACTGACAGGTGGGCCCAGTAGTTAATTAACTAAAAATTAATTAGTTTAATCCTCTGTTAACCCACTGTCTATGACAGGTGGGTCCCCCTTGTCAGTTTGACCAGTCAACCCGGACTGTTGACCGCTGACGTCACTCCTACGTCATGCTGACGTCATATCCCTTTTTCTGTTAATTAAATAATTCCAGAAATTCAAATAAACTTTGAAAATTCATATCTTTTAAACCGTAACTCGGATGAAAATGTTTTCTATATGAAAGTTGCTCAGAACGACGAGACGAATCCGACTACGCAGTCCGTTCATCCACCGCACCTCCCTAACCTATCGAACTAGCAACTTTCCCCCTCCGATCCGTCTGTCCGAAAACGCGAAACATCGGGCATACCTCCCGGATGTTCCCCCCCTTCACCGGTACCACCTACTGTCGCGTTAGGGCACCCCTAGCACCGCTCATTGTCATGTCACGCATCGTCATGCTTATGTTTGCATTGTATTTACTGTTTCTTCCCCCTCTTCTCTCCGGTAGACTACGAGACCGACACTGCTGCTGCCCAGTTCGACTACGGAGTCGACGACCCCTCCTACTTGCCAGAGCAATCAGGCAAGCCCCCCCTTTGATCACCAGATATCGCCTACTCTAATCTCTACTGCTTGCATTAGAGTAGTGTAGCATGTTACTGCTTTTCGATATCCTATTCTGATGCATAGCCTATCCTTGCTACTACTGTTGATACCTTTACCTGCAATCCTACATGCTTAGTCTAGGATGCTAGATTTCCATCAGTGGCCCTACATTCTTGTCCGTCTGCTGTGCTATACTATCGGGCCGTGATCACCTGGGCGGTGATCACGGGCATATACTTATATACTATATACATGACACATGTGATGACTAAAGTCGGGTCGGCTCGTAGGAGTACCCGCAAGTGGATCTTTGTGGCGGAGCGACAGGGCAGGTTGAGACCGCCTAGGTGAGAGGTGGGCCTGGCCCTGGTCGGCGTTCGCGGATACTTAACACGCTTAACGAGATCTTGGTATTTGATCTGAGTCTGGCCATTTGGTCTATACGCACTAACCATCTACGTGGGAGTAGTTATGGGTATCCCGACGTCGTGGTATCAGCCGAAGCTCTTTTGACGTCAGCGACTGAGTGGCGCGCGCCGTGTTGGACCGCTTTGACGTAACCGCCGTGATCGTGTGGGTTGCTAGGTCTGCTCGCGGCCGCGTTCGCAACGTGCAGGTGTGCATAGGGCGATGGGCCCAGACCCCTGCGCGCATAGGTTTAGACCGGCGTGCTGACCTCTCTGTTGAGCCTAGGTGGGGCTGCGACGTGTTGATCTTACGAGGCCGGGCATGACCCAGAAAAGTGTGTCCGGCCAAATGGGATCGAGCGTGTTGGGTTATGTGGTGCACCCCTGCAGGGAAGTTTATCTATTCGAATAGCCGTGTCCCTCGGTAAAAGGACGACCCGGAGTTGTACCTTGAGCTTATGACAACTAGAACTGGATACTGAATAAAATACACCCTTCCAAGTGCCAGATACAACCCGGTGATCGCTCTCTAACAGGGCGACGAGGAGGGGATTGCCGGGTAGGATTATGCTATGCGATGCTACTTGGAGGACTTCAATCTACTCTCTTCTACATGCTGCAAGATGGAGATGTCCAGAAGCGTAGTCTTCGACAGGACTAGCTATCCCCCTCTTATTCTGGCATTCTGCAGTTCAGTCCACTGATATGCCCCTTTACACATATACCCATGCATATGTAGTGTAGCTCCTTGCTTGCGAGTACTTTGGATGAGTACTCACGGTTGCTTTTCTCCCTCTTTTCCCCTTTCTATACCGGATTGTCGCAACCAGATGTTGGAGTTCAGGAGCCAGACGCCACCGTCGACGACGACACCTACGACACTGGAGGTGCCTACTACTACGTGCAGGCCGCTGACGACGACCAGGAGTAGTTAGGAGGTCCCAGGCAGGAGGCCTTGCCTTTTCGATCGTTGCTACTTTGTGCTAGCCTTCTTAAGGCAAACTTGTTTAACTTATGTCTGTACTCAGATATTGTTGCTTCCGCTGACTCGTCTATGATCGAGCACTTGTATTCGAGCCCTCGAGGCCCCTGGCTTGTATTATAATGCTTGTATGACTTATTTATGTTGTAGAGTTGTGTTGTGATATCTTCCCGTGAGTCCCTGATCGTGATCGTACACATTTGCGTGCATGATTAGTGTACGGTCAAATCGGGGGCGTCACAAGTTGGTATCAGAGCCGACTGCCTGTAGGAAACCCCCTTCCACACTCCTTGGCCGAAGTCGAGTCTAGACATTACAAAAACTTTTACTAACATGGCTGTGTGTCTTACGGGCCCACGTCGCCATTGGGTGGTACTAGGATCTTTTACTCCTCGACCTTTACTCTGGGACTCTGAACTCTCTTCTACTCGGGTTAAACGAATTTACTAACTCTGACACTAGGATCCCGTGACCGCGTTCACCCCAAAGATGGATAAGCCTTAGTTGTTTCTTAGAATAGTATTTTGACCAATTCACACACTGTCATTTGACTCCTTTGAAACGTCTTTGCTTTCAGATGGAACCCACGAGGCAGGTTGTTCGCCACACGATGGCCATTGGTGCCTCGGGATCACCTGCGGTGCTAGCTGAGATGATGACCTATCTGGGTTATCGCTGGCACCCTGAGTTCACCGTCTACGAGGAGTACCAGGACTTTAACCAGGAGCAGTACCGTGCCATCGTCCACCTCTACTCTCGGGAGTACGACTCCACTACTGTGCTGCACACCGCACATGGTGTTGGTGTGACCATCGATATGGCTGTCCACGATGCTGCCTATGCTGCTCTGACACGTCTTCGTGGAGAGTATCAGGAGTTGGACACCTCCCCTTTCAGGCACATTGCTATCGCCTCTGATGTTGGTGCGGAGGGATACTATACTGCTGCCTACTCCACTGTCACCCGGGAGCCCTTCTACCATCAGCACCTGGTTCTGCATGCTGATGGGCTGGATCGAGCTAACCGAGCTCTTCGCCACGAGATGTACACCACCCGTCAGCACCTTTACTGTGCTCTGACGCTGCTGCACCCCTTTGTCCGATCTGGACAGGTACCGCGTGCTGCGATCTACCCAGCCAGGACCGTGATGCCCCACGGTGTCGGTTGGCCAGAGGTGGGAGGCTACTCTCCCGCACTTGGTTCTGCCACCTGAGCGTCGGACTCTACACCTGAGTATCCGCGGGCCCCAGTCTGCTGACGTGGAGGACTATCCGTTACCTCACTACCAGCTATCGGGCTACGATTACCTCCACAACACCTCTTGGGACTGATGTAGGCTTGATTGTAGTATTAGTTGCAGTCACCGCGAGCCTGTGTGCCGCCTATGATGTTTTAGTCCATGTACTGAACTCTATGTACTGAACTCTATGCATGACCCCTTTTGTAAGTTATGCCGACTACTATGTAGTAGCTATCGTGCTCCTTTCAATTATGCATGTTTCATCATGAATGATTCTTGTCATTGCCAATTTTCTCAATGCTGAACTACCCCTGTTATATATTAGCAGGATGGTTAGACCAGGTGGTCGTGGTCGTGGTGGCGATGCCCCACCACCACCTGAGTACATGGCTGGTATGATCCAACAGTTTGAACTGAACCGCCAATTCATGGAAAATATGATGGCTCAGTTTCCTCGCCCCAATATGAACCAACAGCCAGCTCAAGTGACTCTTCAAGATTTCATACGCCTCAACCCAACCATCTACCGCAGCTCAACTCAGCCTCTGGATGCTGATGACTGGCTCCGTGACATCACCTATGAG